>NC_091743.1:45149527-45229527 GCF_043380555.1 Nothobranchius furzeri | reverse complement strand
GCTGTCTGTTTCTTTTTTTTATCATCAAAGTTTACACCCAAGTTCTCTGAAAGTGTAACTTGTATTTAGGGCTGGGTGATATATTGATATTTTTGAATTATAGATATTTTTGTAATATCGATATAATTTTTAAACCAGATACAAGATGACTTTATATCTTTATATAGATATAACTGGTGAAACTGCTATGCTAGCGGTTAGCCGCTATGCTATCGACATTTTGCTCTGTCTCTAAGCGGTCATTACATATATCCTTACAAGTTTGCTCAATCTGAGAGCCTCTGGGTAAATGTGCTGCTCTAAACTTTGCATTTGGCGTTCTGGTTTCTAATTATTTGGGGACGTTCAACTCCAGTGGAGTTCTGTTTTCCATCCTGCTTGTGCGGAGAGACAAGCCAACCCCCTTCCTTCCCTGTGTAATGGGAAACGTCTACGGATAGTGGTGATGTGTCGGTCGCGAACGAACCGGCTCTGAGAGCCGGCTCTTTGAAGTGAACGACGGGAGCTGTCCCCTCCCCTCCCCCCTCCCCCCTCTCCTCTTGCTTTGGTGAAAGCCACAGGCGATTGGTCAACATGTGTAACTGCGTGTCCAGATTGTCCACACACAGAGCAATAGGGGCAGGGAAGAGGGAGGATCAGAATCAGACAGACGCACAGCAGAGCACTTGCGGGTGGAGGGAGATGAGAGGGAATAAGGAGGAGGAAAAAGGCGAGCGAGAGAGAGAGGAGAGTGCGACGGAGACGGTGAGAAAATGAGCGTCAGCAGTCAGAAAGTGGAGATTTCTGGAAATGTTCAGTTATTAGATCCATAGAAATGATAAATATTTGATATATTGCATTTTTTTACATTAGTAAATAATTTTACATATAGTTTTGCATTATTTTGGTTATAAATGTACTCTACTCAACAGAAAATCTGAGGAGCCACTTGGGAGCCAAAAGAGCTGGCTCTTTTTGGTGAGCTGAGCCAAAAGAACCGGTTCTCTAAAAAGAGCCGGAATTCCCATCACTAACGGATAGCATATTGTAAGGGTTTGAATATTAAACTATAGGGTTAATGTTTTATTTTGAAAGCGAGCTCAATGGGTGTGAAATGTTGTTCCGGTTCCATTTTTTTCCGCTGTGGTTTGCTATGCTAGTAAATACTCTCTTATGAGCGATTCTGTTGAAAAAGTGAAGAGTTTGTAAGGCGTGGGTTACGGCGACAGTAGCCCGAAAATAATACTCATAAAAGAGCAACCAGAGAGGCTGAGTCATTACAGTATAATTGCTGATATGAGCCAATACTATCAGATTCCAGCCATGTTTGCTCTGATAACTCCACGGTGCGTGACCCATGTGATCTTCAGTAGATGCAATTATATCATAAATTTAGCTTAACATGATAGATTTTTTTTCCTCTGGACAAGAAATGTACAATATGGCCCACCTCTACATGACATTTAAATAATTTTATAGTAATTATAAATATATAATTAAAAGTGCCTGTGGGACATTTGATACACCTCTAGCTCTCAAGTGTGTGTGTGTGTGTGTGTGTGTGTGTGTGTGTGTGTGTGTGTGTGTGTGTGTGTGTGTGTGTGTGTTAGGAGACAGCTGGACCAGTGTTTCTAAAGCTCAGACTGGTAGAGAATAGGCACTAAGGTATAAGTTTGACCAGAATCAATACATTGTTATGCATTTAATCTACTGATTTGTGTATATAATTTCTCAAGACAGCTTAGAATGAGTTAACTTGTAAATATTTTACAGGAGGAAAAATGTCTACATATCTTATATCGGAATTCAGCAAACAGATATCGAGACATGAGTTTTGGTCCATATCGCATTGTTTGAGCCTGTAAATGTTAATCAGAGGGTTTAAATCTTTATCTATTTCTGATCATTGAAGTAGTTTTACAAAGTACTACTTCTACTAGTGCCTCATTTATCCCAACAGATCCATTAGTATTATCTGGCCTGTATTTGCTACTTTGCTGCATCAGGACGTGTTGTAAATCTGTGATGGATAATGGTTTTAGACCATCTCCTGCCTCTACGTTTAAAGATGCAAAACTTCACTTGTCCGTTTTTAACAGAGCTGTTTAAATGTTATTCAAAGCAGTGGTTTATCGCCATGCTGCAGACTGGTTCAGGGGCAAACACAATTCTGACTAAACGACCATGTGGGATTAACCTGTTTCATACTTTGGTTTTACCAAATGAGTCAAAATGTAGGTAATTTTTTTTGCTAGTTCTAATAATTCTAGCCAACTTTTGCTTACCACATTGGTGTGTGCGTGCGTGTGCTTGCGTGAATGGGTGACTGATTGTGTTGTGAAGTACTTTGGGGTTGTGGAACTCAGGACGGTTACATATACATATGATGTAATATAGGTCATGTAACATTTTACAGTGTCTAACACCAACTGAGCCTGGGATTGAACCAGCAACCATGTATTAGAAGGTTACAGCTGAACCCCTGAATCCTGTCCTTTATTATATTAAGTCTACCTTTTAAGATGTTTTTATTTTGGTCGGTTCTGATCACAAGCTGATTTTAAGTGCATCTATAGCTTTATTTTGTATTTTCTAAGATAAATATTACTGAATTGCAAGTTGGGGGTTATTGACTCCTTTCTCGTCGGCCCGGCCGAAAACAGTTTATGACTGGTCAGTCCTCATGCACATGGCAGATTTTAATTCTCTGTCCTTGCTCCCGTGAGAAAAGTTTGGAGTGCAAATGTTTATTTTTTTTTTTGTTGTTGTTAATTTGCAGGGACTATTTACAAGAAAGTTCTACAGAAAGTAGCAAAGGGTCTTCAGAAATGTCACTAGATTTGTCGCTAGACGCCTTTTTTGAAAAAGTCATTGAGGGGGTTGAAAAGTCGTTAGGAATAGCGACAAAGCAGCTGAGTTGGCAACTCTGCCTCTTGCTCTGCCGCTAAGCTACAGATGGCAAACGCTATGGGCTACACTGGGGAAGCAGGCTTGTTCGACCCGAACATGCTCTTTTTCTATGATTTTACAGGAATACAGAGGCAGTCACAGTAAAAATGGCAGGGATCATTCTACAGGACCAGGGGTCTCATTTATAAAACATTGCATAGAATCCTTACTAAAACCGTACTTAAGCTCAGCAAAAAAAAAAAAAAAGTACTTACGCCAAGTAAGTTTGTGACCTATAAAACATTGAGCATGCACAGCTTCACACAATCTCTTCTTTATAAATCACAAACTTCCTAGAAAGATTCTCAGGTGTCCCATCACATGAAGCCGGGGGGGGGTGGGGGGGGGTGGGGTGGGGTTGCTTGTTCTGTGTGCGCACAAAGCGGTTCAAGTGATAATGCTGCTGGAGTTCATAATTGTATCCTTCTCAGCAGCAGCACTGCAGGTGCTCTCCATGTCCAAAATGTGCGTAAACCAGGTCCTTGGTCAACTTAAAGTTGCGCACATTTTTCTGCTACGTTTTCTTTTATAAATCCCAAAGTTTGTGTTGAAAGTTGCTTATGCAGTTTTCCGACCCCGTTTTGTGTGTAAGCAAGCTTTATAAATGAGCCCCCTGGGCATTGCAGGAGTACGTTTTTAATTACTATACATGTCGTTAAACTTCCCCATAGTCCCTTTAATCACCTGCAGATTTGCATTCATCTTAAATTGGGCTGGCTTCAAATTTTAATTGGTTATGAATGTAAATCCATTATTTACTTTCTGATAGTTTAATCCAAACCCCTCATGTCTTTTACAAGACACTAACAATAGACTAGAGTTTAGATTTCAGAAAAGTTTTATTGTCATTTTTATTGGTCTTTTACTACTTTTATTTTTGGACAAAATAAACTTGCATTTTGTTCAGTTAAGATGTAAAACATGCAACCTGTATATTTTACAATCACTTCTTGGTTTATATAGCAGTCGTTCGACTTACTAGCAGCCTTCTTAGACTTTTTGCTAATTTATGTCAAACACATTTTCTCTTAGTGCCCTATTTTCTTCATTGGTCTTTGGCTTCTTCTCTTCTTGTCCTCCTTCCTCCTCTCTAGCCTTCATGATGTTCAATCCCAGGACACCCTAGCACTGACCGCGTTTCCATCTGCAGTAGCCAGGATGGATATTTTTATCATTGCTATTACCTTCTGGGTCTCCTGTTCCAGTTAATATGTGCCACACATTAACGTGTAAAAGATTGATTGTGTTTGTTTCAAGCAAACACATTCAACCAGAGCTAATTTTCCCAGAAGTATTTGGTTGTTTTCATACTGCAAATAGAAGTGACCCAAATCTGACATTTTTGAACCACTGTAACCCATATCTGATATTTTCCAATGTGGTTCATCCAGCTGTCTTACCATACGCTTTTCCGGGCCCAGGTTGCAGGGATGGCAGCCCTGGCAGGGAGGCCCAAACTGCCTCTTCCCCAGCAACCTCACCAGCTCCACCAGTGGGATCCCAAGGCATTCCCTGGCCAAAGTGGAGATGTAATTCTTCCAGCGTGCCTTTGGTCAACCCAGGGGCCTCCTGCCTGCAGCAAATGCCCGAAACACCTCCCCTAGGAGGTTTTCATGTTATTCTGACATAAATGCCCCACCCTCCTTAGCTCTACTCAGTCTCTCCTGGATGTCCAAGCTTCTCACCCTATCAGGCTGAGCCTTGACCACCCTACAGAGGAAATTTATTTTTGCTGCTTTAAGTCGCATCTTGTTGTTTTGGTAATTATTTGAAGCTTGTAACCATAGGTGAAGATTGGAACCACGATCACCAGGTAAAATGACAGCTTTACTTTATGGTTCATCTCCCTCTTCACCATAAACAGACTGGTTTAGCGTTCATATAATTGCAGACGCTGTCTTGCTCTAGCCTGACCAGCCAAGGCCAGTGGTTTCTTATGGGAAGCAAAGGGCCTGGTAACGCTCCCATTCAAATAACTCCACCCCCTGAGAATTCAGTCAGCGCTAAGCAGCCCATATCACACACCGCTATGCGCAGTTTCTCATAAACAAAAAAGATGGTGTCTAAAGCACAGTTCGCTGTGGCTTTTTCCTCTGTTCCAAATGACTTGGACATGTCTTTAAAACCACAAAGAAGTGCTAAAAACTGTTCTTCTAAAGAAATATGTTTGAGCCGTTGCCAGATGCCATCTTTGACTACAGCGAAAAAACGACAGTGTTGTGCGATATAGTCATCATTTCCACCTTTATTCTAATTGGTTATTTTTGAGTTGGCTAGTCCCGCCCCTCATGGTACTCTCTTACTCTAAGTAATCAGAATCGTCCTTTGTGTAGAATAGACAGAACGAGTCTTACAGGACAGGCTAGTCCTGCTCCCTACTTCCTTCTAGGGTTGTCACGGAGTGAAGTTTTAACCTCACGGTTATTGTGACCAAATTTATCACGGTTTTTGGTATTTTTTTAAACCTGTTACATTTTCAGACAACTAAATAAACCCAGTATATCAGGAAAATATTGTCCTCAGTTTGTGTCTAAATTTTGCCAAATATGTGTTATTTTGTAATTATTTTATTTGTTTACATTTTCCCCATTAGTCTTTAAAATAGCAATATTTGCCCATAACTTCTTATTTTATGTCTGTTTGATGTCATCATTTTAAAAATATTAGATCAGATGATACTCAGTACTCAAGTAGCCTTCTAATCAGATACTTTTTTACCCTTACTTGAGTAATAAACCCTATATCAGGAAAATATTGTCCTCGGTTTGTGTCCTTCCAGTGAGCTTTGCAGATGTGGGAAAATGTCATCAGGCAGTAATCATTGTTAAATTCATAATTATTCTCGGAGAGAGACCAACTCTTATCTGCCCCTGGGAGCCCCGTAATGCATAGCATCATTTCAACATGGGGGTGTCCACGACATGGTTTATATGCAGGTAGCGGCGCTGCGGCTGCTTTAAATAGCGACTCGTTGCATTCTCCCTCAACCCAAATCCTCGGATCACGCATTTGAGCTAAAACGCTAACTTTAGCTTGCCTTGCGTTGACTGTAGAGTTGTGGGTGATGGTGACGCAGATGTGTCATGAGATTTGAAGAGTTGCTGCCTTTCACAGACACTTTTTCTGCACGTGCTGCAAACAGGATAGCCGTCCTCTATCAACTGTCCCTCGGCATTCTTCAAATATCAAAAAAATGCCCATACTTCCCATTTTGTCTTCTTTGAAGGATAATAAATGTCCTGAGCGCTGCCGTCTCCTCCTTTGGCCATTATTTCAGCTTTAGCTTCAAGAAAGTTTTGGTCGTAAAGAACAAAGTGCGCATGTGCCGCCGGCAACTTTAGCAGATGATACGGTGGCTGGTAAGGGTCACCGCGTCTACACCGCAGCCACGGTAATCCACCGAGATAATATAGTTTTTTAAAAACAAGACTGTTATTATTATTGTCAACTTTTTTACCGGGGTTTACCGCTACACAGGTTACCGTGACAACCCTACTTCCTTCACTTGTGATCAAGACCCAAAGAGACAAGTCAGCCCCAAATCAACTTTTTTTTGCTTATAAACTACATAAATGAGTGTCTAATCGTGCTGTAAACACATGTAGTCAATAATTTGGCACTTTGGTGAATCTTAGTTAAAATTTAAATAGTCTGCCTAAAATTGTCAGTGTTGTGCTATCTTCAGGTAAAAACTCTGCACTACATCTGAATTTAAATCTGCCATTGCTACTTGGTAAGCGGTACACTATGACGTTAGCTGGTACATTACGATATCACAGTGTTTTTGTGAGCCTGTCGCTGTGTCTCAATTCAGGGTCTGCATCCTTCGTTGGCCGGTTACGTCACAGCGCCGCGACTAGGCCTGTCCCAATTCAAAGACTCCTTCAAATGCGGTCGACGAATCCGGCCTTCTTTTCGCCTGTATGAAGGATGGGTCCGGTGTATCCTTCAATGGTTCACATTTCCCAAGATGCCTTGCGGGCCGGATGGCAGAACTTTTAAAAACAATGTCGGACAGTGAAGTGGGAGCTGTCGGAGAGGATTACGCATATAAATGTCAGTATAAACATGAAAACTGTTAGGTTGAGGGCTTTTGTTGATACATGAATGTTATTTTAGTTAGAAATGTTACAGTAAAAGTGCTTGTATTGCGGTCTCGGCTCGTATGTTCGGCCGCGCTCGGTGTCGTACTTCTCCCGCTACGTTTTCCCCCTGATTTTAATAGGAGTTTGTATTTTAGGGACAAAAGAGAAAACCATGGAATTTATTAAGCTTAGGGCGAAGATGGACCACATGATCACTGGAGCAAAGTATTTGGCGGCTGTGGCATGGAGGTACAATAACATCTCATCTTTTAAGTTTAGTTTTTTCTGCGAAAACACGAAAGGAATAACCCGTTGTCCTCTTTTCTCTATCTTTTCTCTTCCTGTTTTTTTTTTCTTACATGTTTGTTAAGACTATTCTGGAGAAAATGGGCATCCAGGGAAGGTGACAGCAATGACCAGCTTCTGGAGCTGATCAGGGAGGACATGAGGCTGCAGAGGGAGGCAGAGCAGCAGAGGGCAAAGGAGAGAAGGGAGAATGTTGACAGGCTTTTTAGTTTGCTAGAAAAAATGGTTAATAAAGATTAAACGTGTACATATAAAAGAAATATCTAAATAAAATCAGTTCTGTATTAAACTCTTGAATTTTATTTTTGTTTACAAATGAGAATTGTTTAATATTACAGGGTATCCACTGGGTTTTGATAAGTCTTAAAAAGTGATAAATCGGTTTTGGTCAAATTAAGACCCATAGAAAGTATTAAAAACTATTATCACATCTTTGCTCGGGCTCAGCTTGTCGAAAGTATTTTCTCTTAATTAGCTCTCCAACAGTCAAGGAAATGATTAAAAATCTAAATAAAACTTGGAGCTCCATCGTTTAAAGTTCCTTCTCCCTTCTGCTCAGCGGTTCCACGGTTGCTTGGCGACGGAACGTTCGCCGAGGGAGTGGCGGGAATTCATGAAGGCTAGGCCAGTCCAAATTCACAGCCGTTAACATCCGGTCTACTCGGCCGACGGAGGACCCAGCCCACGTTGGCCGAGTAGGCTGGGTCCTTCGAAGGATGCAGACCCTGAATTGAGACACAGTGTGTGTGTGTGTGTGTGTGTGTGTGTGTGTGTGTATTTTTAGCAGCTCCGCCCTCTTGGTCTGCCAGGCAACAGTATTTGTTGCATTTTTCAAACAGGAAGTGGGAGTGGAGTAAATCTTTGGTAGGGGGTGACTTGTTCTTTTAACTCCTCTACTTGAGCTAGGACCTCTCCCCTGACCCAAGATTGGCATTCCTCCTTTTTCCGGTCAAGAACCATGACCTCAGTTTTACACGTGTGCTGATGTGTGCTACTCAGCTGTGAACTTCTCCAAGAGCTTGAGGTCACAGTTTGATTAAGCTAAAAGTACCACATCATCCACCAAAAGCAGAGACAAGATCCTCATGCCACCAAACTCAACACCCTCCAATCCACAGCTGAGCTTAGAAATTCGGTCCATAACGGTAATAAACAGAACCAGAGTCAGAGAACAGCCCTGGTGGAGTCCAGCTTTCATTGCGCATAGGTCAGACTTACTGCAGGCAATGACCCGACTCTCACTCTCTTTGTACAAGGAGCAAATGTCCTTTAACAGAGGGCCATCCACACCATACTGCCTGAGTGAGCACATCTTGCACCTTAAAGGGGACAAAGAATCTAAACCAACATTTTCTTGATGTTTGTGAATAAAGACAGCTTGGGTGGTCAAAAGTAGCATGCGAAAAAGTGAAAGTCGTGTGTGACCTAATTTTTATGTATATTAGAAAGTTTTAAAATGCCAGAGAAAAACTTCTTTTCTGAGAAACCTCTCATAAAAATGTCGTAATGTGGAGCCCTTCTTCCTCCAATCTGCAGTCTCCAGTGTCTGCAATATCTTCTGGCCAGCCTCTAAAAGGGGCGTTTTGGTTTGTAAACGGGAATGTCCCTCTATAACGGGAACGCCCCCTTCTTCTTATTCACTGCTGAAATGTTACTTCACCTCCGATGTTTCAAAATAAGATTTTCTCTGCTCATCTATCTGTTCTCCATCATTTTTAATAGTTATTGATCATCTGTGCTCACCCTGCCCTTTCATTTTGTGTTGCTGGTTTGACGTGAGCGCGCTCCATGCTCTCCGAACTTGAACCTGCGTTTAAGTCCCGCTTCCTGCTTTATCCAAAGTTTGTTTAAATGTTGAACTCAAAACAGGAGACTGTCAATAATACAGAACACAGACTTTTTCTCTTCTACCTCGGACTGTCTCTCATGAGAAGCGCACCCGAAACACCGCAGCTAGACAGGAAGAAGCCAGTGGCTTTTCAAAATACAATAAAATTTTAACGTGTCATGATATTTAAATTAATTTCAAACTACATTTATGGTTGGTATAGGTGTGCAAACACAGGCTATATATTTCATGCTTTACATTGTTTTACAATAGTGTAACGGGTTATGATTTGTTATGGTTGGACTTTTATGTTGAAGGGGATGTTCTTGGCCGGTGTCGGTACAGGATCTGCTCGGGTGCAGGATCGGCTCGGGGTCCTTCGACTGCCGATGACGTCACATTACTGCAACCAGGGGCGGCGTTAGGCCCGGCTACTTGGGCTCAAGCCCCGAATCTTTAATGAAAAGCCTCGGATATCAAACGTGGAAGTAACATGCAGTACCAAAGTCCAACAGAGAGGGAGCTGCTGGCAGTAGTTTGTATACAGCCTGCCTGAGCCTCCACCACTGAGGAAGAAGCCCTTCAGCAGCCGGCTTCTTCTACACTCTCTGCCTGAAACGCATGTGTGAAGATGGACATGAGGACGTTTTTTTTAGACCAAAAGTACCGCAGCAGAACCCCAGCTTTGATGAGACTGGTGTTGACTCAGGTTTGTGAGTCTTATTTGAAAATATTTGTTGTGCTGCTGGTTTGCCTAAAGTTAGCTTACTATCAGGTAAAGTTGTTGGAGAAAGAAAGGGAATATTTACTATCATCTCACACTAAACACTAACAGGAACAATACTCTGCCCTGAATATGCTTAATATGTAGCTTCAGATTAAAAATTATGTGGTGACATATGTGACAAATATATATGATGTTGACTAGTGCGTGTCACGTGTGTGTGTGTGTGTGTGCGCGCGTGTGTGTGTCAAGCCCCGGATCTTCTTCAGTCCTTAATCCGCCCCTGACTGCAACTCTACTCGGCTTTCACACATACGTTTTGGAAATACATCAGCAGTTTTGTTAAGGAATTCTTGTTTGTTAATACCTAAATGTTTTCTTTATAATTGTAATTTGTTAATAAAACACCATATTATCTTTGTTTTGTAAAGAATGTGAAACTGCATAAAACCAACATCGGACTGACAAAAAATAGAACAGTTCTTATATATGAAGCCATATATGATTGTATTAATGTGGAGTTCGTCTGTATATTCCCTTAGTTGTTATCTAAATACATTCTTTGACTCAAAATATTGCTTGGTGTCTTTCAGTAAAGTTCTTATGTTTTATTTTTGCCCCATTTCATCAACATCAAGAGCTTTTGAGGGTCACCGTTTATCATTTGCTTATATTTTACATTTCCTTTAGAAATTCAAACATATTTTGCAAAAAGTGTTGATTTTTGGACTACAGGACTACAACCGCTAAGACTACGACCGCAAATTTGTTCTGACCAGTCAGAATCATAACGTGATAACGTCACTTCCGTTAGCTTCATTTTCAGCCAATCAACTACTTTGATGTCATCGGCAGTCAAAGGACCCCGAACCGATCCTGTACCGACACTGGTTGTGTGGAGAGTTCCGGTTCGATTGTTTAGAAAGCGAAAACAAGATAGTTTGAACGAAGATGGTTAACGCTGTTTTTCCTGGAGTTAAGACGTGGGCTGCGGCCAACAGTAATCCGGAATAAAGATCCAAAACAGAAAGAAAAAGTTGGAGTCATTACAATATCACAGTATTAATTAAAAATTCAACAAAATTACTTTGCTCTGGCGGTGCGACACAATGAATTAGTGTAGACTTTTATTTTGACAAACATAGCAGAGGAAAATAACATATTTTGATGCCCATTCTGATTGGTTAGTGAGAAGCTACAGTAACCCCCATTAAGGCGTCTCTGCAGCCCAAGCAGAAATGTCCCACGGCTGGCTGGACCCTGCTCAGTGTTCGAGGCCTTCTGGTTTTAAACCAACCAATCAGCAAGCAGCCTATTAGCATATTCATGTCCTGGCCAAGTGTGAGGTGTAAACTGCGCTTTTCACAGCGAGGCTGATTTAGAGGGTTTAGAATGGCTTGGCTTCTGGGACAGATGAAAGCCAAAAGATAATTTCTTATGCTTCTTAGAGATTCAAAGCAGTATTTTCGATTGCTGATAAACTGCATTATTTGTCCTCTTTAATAATTTCAAGGCTGTTGCTCCTGAAAATGTATATAATTTGCTCGCAAACAAGTAGTAGGTACCCCAAAATGGCGTTTTGTAGTTCTAGCATGTTGAAGGTTGTATTGCAGCTACAACTTCAGTCCTTTGTGTATGTGGTCTAATTACCTAAAGATGTGTAATGAGTAATTACAGATCTAGTATTTTTCTTTAGAAAATCTGTGATGTCCATCATCAAAGATTCAGGTGATGTTTGAAAACACCAGAACTAAATAGGTTTATTTCTCTTGTCCTTACAATGAACCCGATATAGAGAGTGAGTTAACGTTTGGAACACAGCCCAAGGCAGATTACAAAGCCTATTATTATGTCTACAGAAGGGTGGGACTCAAGACGAAGTCTACCCGCCACACCTCTAGCCCAAACTTATCATCTGGTTAAAAAGATGAAACAAAAACTGTGCAAACATGGTAAAATTACAACGCTTGAGTAAGTGTATTGCTCTCTGTCAATAAGTCACAACGTCCTGTAGAACCAGTCTCATTTTTTCAGCCAAAGTATAAAAATGGAACTGTAACCTAGTAAGAATAAACAGGACAGCTTTAATACCACAGTGCTCCTCTTCTTCCAATTTGATTCAGTTCAGTTTATTTAATGGCATCATTTCACAATATGAGTCATCTCCAGGCGTATTACAAGGTAAACATTCAAGTTGAACATTTTGGTGCACTGAATTCAATTCATTATTCCAATTAAGTAAGTGTTTCTATTGAAATGTGTTGGCCAAGTTACTTTAAGTTACTTCACTTCTCAAAATGTAGCTGAGTTACGCTACCTTTGGCAAAATTTCATTTCCTTCCCTTGCTTGAAAAATTGTTCCAAAATGAAAGTTGAACCCACATCTTGTTTATCTGTGGATTCAATGCCGTTCGGCGAGTCTCAAATAAAGATTTGGCCATCTTACTGTAAAAAATATACCAGTAATGTAAAAAAGAAACTCTAAATAAACTATGTTCACTTCCAAAATCAAACCCGGGTCTTCTGCACGAGAATCCGATGTCTTACTAGGTGAGCTAAAGCTCCAGTGATGTCATCTTTATCTGTAATATTTATATCCGTGATGACAGCTGAAACAACATTCAAAGAATGGTTCGAAGCGAAAATGGCTATTTTGTTGCTAATTTGCAGGAAATATCTAGAAGAAAGTTCTACAGAAAGTAGCTAAGGGTCCTCAGAAATGTAGCTAGCTTTCTCACTAGGCGTTAGGAACAGCGACAAAGTGAAACTGCCTCTCTCTCTGCTGCTAAAGCTACTGATGGCAAATGCTTCGGGCGATGCCTGAGCGTGAACGCGCATGAAGCAGCCTGCTCGACCCGAGCAGCTCTCTTTTTCTGTGATTTTACAGAAAAACAGGCAATCACAGTAAAAATGCCAGGGCTCATTCTACAGGACCAGGGCATTGCAGGAGAATGTATGAAGAAGACATTTATTTATTTCTATACATGTTTTGACTGTCAAACTTCCATAATGCCCCTTTAATAATTTGCAGCATGAACATGTACTCCAGGTTACCTGTAATTGCTGCTGAACCAAGTTTATTGACTAATTTGATTAGTCTACATACATTGACTACATACTACATACATTGGGGAGTTAACATTTTTTCATGAATACGTCAACGGATATAATTTTATTTGTGCTTACTAATATTGTAACGACTAATGTATTGCAGTAGTTTTTCAAAGTAATTAGGCTGGCATGCCATCCTATATATGTGAATTTATAGTCTGATTAGAACCATAGACAGATGTCAGTTGTGGGACTGACTCTGTGGTTGTCTTTCAAACTGTCTCTGCATGCTATTTTACAATGACCACGACATTCTCACTGCTGCAAAATTAATTAATTTATTTTATTTAACCATTATTTAACCAGATGAGCTGATTGAGAACTCATTCTCATTTACAACAACAATCTGGCCAATAGGCAGCAGCAACAGACACATAGTTAGCTTTATATTAAAGAAAAACGGGTGAGATAAAAACAAACAAGGTAAAAATGAGATAAAACAGTTAGACATAAAGACAAAGGACTGTTCTCATATATAATATGTACAAGTAATCAAAACAGACTTAAAACAGTCTTTCAATACTCAGAAGCAGGCACATTCATCAGAAACTATTGATTGCAATGAATTATTGAGGTAGATAATGGAATGTAGGTAGTGAGCTTCAGGGATTTTTGCAGCTCATTCAAGTCATTGGAAGCAACAAACTGGAAGGAGGTGCAAGCTTTGGGAATAACCATAATGATTAAGTTACTAGAATGTAAATTGTGCTGGTTGTTGGAAGTGATGAGTAGTGAGCAAATATATGACGGTGTTCTTGCGATGATTGTTTTGTATTTGAACTGATACCAATGTAACAACCTGCAGGAATGGAGTGATGGCCAGTTAACGAGCGAGCACATATCACAATGATCAGTAGTGAAAGGGGCACCAGTGACTAAACAGATTGCATCGAGTTTATGAAGAAGTCTTTTGGAAGCAGTCCTATAAATGATGTCACCGTAATCTAAGATGGGAAGGATTGTCATTTTGACCAAGGTTTGCTTTGCAGATTGAGTAAAGGATGACTTGTTGTGGTATAGAAACCCAATTCTTGACTTTAGAAAGTAATGAATTAATGTGTCAAATGAAAGTGCTGTCAAGCCAGATACCCAAACACTTATAAGAACTGATAAGTTGTAGTTCTGTACCATCCAGGGAAACAACACTAGGGTGGCAAGTTAATCGCGATAGGTTTGGGTTGAAGATCATGAACTTTGTTTTACTCGTGTTTAAATGAAGATGAAGGTTGGAGAAGGCATGTTGAAGACAATTAAAGTTGTGCTACAAGGAGAACAAAGCTGCACTCAAGGAAGAACTGTATATAAATGTATATGAGAAATGTCACCAGCATGAATAATATTATTACTATAGTTTGTGAATAAGGTTGGGCCCCGTATCAACCCTTGAGGAACACCCATAGGTAGAGGCAGAGGAGCAGATTGGTAACCCTCTGTTCTAACTGTTTGCGTACAGTATAAGATATAACTTCTAAACCATGCCACAGATGCCTGAGAAAGTCCTACATGTTTGAGCCTGCTAAGTAAGATGTTATGGTCTACAGCAGGGATTCCCTAAGTGTGGGGGTGCGCGAGCTGCCGCTAGGGGGTGCATGAGGTGAAAAGTGTAATGGCTGTGGAGCTCAGAGAAGTCTGTCAAAAGTCACCAATAGCGTAGCCAGAAACTTATTAGTGGGTGGGCCTAAGAAAAAGTAAGTGGGCCCAATAAATGCAATTGAAAACAAGTATATTTTGCGTGTGTGTGTGTGTGTGTGTGTGTGTGTGTGTGTGTGTGTGTGTGTGTGTGTGTGTGTGTGTGTGTGTGTGTGTGTGTGTGTGTGTGTGTGTGTGTGTGTGTGTGTGTCCTCTGCATGTGCCCTAGCTTCATAATAATGATGCGCACCAAGCTTCAGCACTCTGACCTGCGCACGCTGTCAATAGCAAGATAGGTTCCGTATTTGATCATTTTTAACGATGTTGGAGAAATCTGAAGGTGGTGAGTCATTCTGGCAGATTGTAATAAGCACCCTGTCTCCAAGGCTGGATTAACCATATGGGCAACTGGGCAATTGCCCAGGGCCCACGAACTCTAAAGGGCCCAGGGCAGCAAAGGCACGAGCAAAATACTGTAGGCCTATCTGTAATCTCCCGCTTTATGCTTTTATGCTGTTATAAAGTGCTTAATAAATAAAGTTGACTTGACTTGACTTTACTTTACATTAAACTAGAGTGACCGTACATCCGGTTTTCCCTGGACATGTCCACTTTTCACTCTCTGTTCGGGGCGTCCAGACTGGGGGTTCTTGTTTTGATGAAAATATCCGGCTTTTCATCCAGGAGCAGGGATCGAATTATGGGGGAGCTGGATATCCTACACATCCAGGGGAGCCAGAAAAAGTTTTCTACCTATATTACATCATTTATGGGCTCTTTTGAGCAGAGAGCACAGAGAGCGGCACAGCGCTGTGTTGTTGCGCAGCGCTCCAGGCAGCTGCTTCCAGCGCACGGTCCATTCTCAAAGTGGCACAACCAAAAATCTATAATTAGCACACGATCGTTCATGTCCGCACATGTTCTCTATTTTCTGTCTTATTTGTGCCTGAAGCGCTCTGCTACTGCGGAGCTCTTCACCTGTGCTGCGGTGATTTCACCTCACTGACGCAGCATCGACACGCCTCTCCGCTTTGTGGTCAGGAGATCCCTTTGATCTGCTCAAAAGTAATTGATGAGGTGAAAAAGTAACCCCAAAATTCCACTATCTCCGCTCCGCCCCGCCCCGCTTTCCGCTGCCACTCTCTTCCGAACTCAAATTATACTATACCTGCTCTACAACAGCTCCGCTCCAGTGCGGAGACCTGAGGTGCGCAAACAGGCATGCGCGGGATTTTTGAGATCTTGCGATACAGTCCGAGCAATAAACACTGAAGTTAGATCCAAACACCCGTTGTGTGGGAGAAGCATCGAAATGAACTGTTTAATCTGCCTATCATTTGTGTTGAGAGATCAGCAGATGTTTGGATCAACAAAGTGTGACTGCTGTGATAGTAGAAACTGTGTTTATGACTCCTTTTTGTGCATTTAAAGTTCAACCGCCATTGATAGTTGTTAAAAGTTGTTAAACCTGTGCATATGAAACAAAAAACGCTTTTTATTTATCGATTTATTGTGAAATAACGGAAAATTTGCTTGCACCCTTTCCTGTTGGGCGGTTGTGACTTCTGTCCATTGACTGCGGAGGTGCTCCGGCGTCCGGCAAAAATAGAAACGATCCTATTTTTGCCGGAAGGCGGAACGGCCCGCACGGCCGCAGTAGTGGAATAGCTCTGATTGACTACAACGGGACCATTTTTGCTGCGGAGTTCGTGCCGGAGCGGAGCACAGCGGAGCGGAGACAGTGGAATTTTGGGGTAAGAATCCAGACATCAGTTTTTCTGGAGAGTTTAGAGGAGGTGCCCGCAAGGGACACACTCGGTGGGGTATATGCTCGATTCCTGGAAAGAATGGAGGATCCTATGCCTCTCCCAGTTGTCCATTGAGGATGTCGAAAATGTGTGGATGTTTGGCCTGATGATCACTGGATTTCTTCTGATTGGAGTGGGAGGATATCTGGTTTTCTGGAAATTTGGGAAGACGGGAGCGATTGGAGGGCGATCTGCACCCACGGAACGCACCGTTCATGTGGGGACCTTACAGACTGGGACGTTACTCGAGGTGAATCATAAGCTGGACAGCGTTCTAGCTGCGTTACCGGTATTAGTGCGCAAAATGTATGTCATCTCCGAGAGGGTCACCGGACGGTGTGGAGATGTTTAAAACCTGAATTGGCTTCACTGGATGACTTGAATGATCAGTTACAGACTTGAAGGCAGAGAGGAAAATTATCTCTGCCTGACCCAAACAAAGTCTTGTTATCCGAATCTGACTACATGGCAGCCTTGTGAATGCTAACAACAAACCCCCACGAAGGAATGCAGACAGATGCTGTGAAAACCCGACCTACCCCCCCGCTTTCGGATTGGTGGACTTCAGCCTGGCGAGGTCATCAACCTGCAGGTGTCAATGTGCTCTGCGCTCCTCCCAAGATCTCCCTCCCACCTGTGGCTACAGTGGATGAGCGCCATACAGGGCTGCTCTCACTGGGGAAACAGGATCCCAGCCGCCCACCACCCCCCCACCCCGCCACCAGCCACCCCCCCGCCTTCCTCTCGGTGTCTCATGTTGTGAACTGTTGATGTTCGTGCTTATATGTTTGAGGCATTTTTTTGCATAGTAAAGCTACGACCTGCCGGGAGTAACTCTGCAATGCCTTTTTTTCCCTCCCCCAACTTATCCTCATGTAATCCCCCCCCCCCCCCCCTCGTCTCGTCTCTCTCGTCTTCCTCCGCTTATCCGGGTCCGGGTTGCGGGGGCAGCATCCCAACTAGGGAGCTCCAGGCCGTCCTCTCCCCGGCCTTGTCCACCAGCTCCTCCGGCAGGACCCCAAGGCGTTCCCGGACCAGATTGGAGATGTAACCTCTCCAACGTGTCCTGGGTCGACCCGGGGGCCTTCTGCCGGCAGGACATGCCCGAAACACCTCCCCGGGGAGGCGTCCAGGAGGCATCCTGACCAGATGCCCAAACCACCTCAACTGGCTCCTTTCGATCCGGAGGAGCAGCGGTTCTACTCCGAGTCCCTCCCGAATGTCCGAGCTCCTCACCCTATCTCTAAGGCTGAGCCCGGCCACCCTACGGAGGAAACTCATTTCGGCCGCTTGTATCCGCGATCTCGTTCTTTCGGTCATTACCCAGAGCTCATGACCATAGGTGAGGATTGGGATGTAGATCGACCGGTAAATCGAGAGCCTGGCTTTCTGGCTCAGCTCCCTCTTCCCCACGACAGATCGGCTCAGCGTCCGCATCACTGCAGACGCCGAACCAATCCGCCTGTCGATCTCCCGATCCCTCCTACCCTCACTCGTGAACAAGACCCCGAGATACTTAAACTCCTCCACTTGAGGTAGGACCTCTCCCCCGACCCGGAGGTGGCAAGCCACCCTTTTCCGGTCGAGAACCATGGTCTCAGATTTGGAGGTGCTGATCCTCATCCCAGCCGCTTCACATTCGGCCGCGAACCTACCCAGCAAGAGCTGAAGGTCAGAGCTGGATGAAGCTAGGAGGACCACATCATCCGCAAAAAGCAGAGACGAGATTCTCCTGCCACCAAACTCGACACACTCCACACCACGGCTGCGTCTAGAAATTCTGTCCATAAAAGTGATGAACAGAACCGGTGACAAAGGGCAGCCCTGGCGGAGTCCAACCCTCACTGGGAACAGGTCCGACTTACTACCGGCTATGCGGACCAAACTCACGCTCCTCTGGTAAAGGGACTGAATGGCCCTTAACAGAAAGCCACCCACCCCATACTCCTGGAGCGTCCCCCACAGGGTGCCCCTGGGGACACGGTCATAAGCCTTCTCCAAATCCACAAAGCACATGTGGATTGGTTGGGCAAACTCCCATGCCCCCTCCATCACCCTTGCAAGGGTATAGAGCTGGTCCACAGTTCCACGGCCAGGACGAAAACCACATTGCTCCTCCTCAATCTGAGATTCAACTATCGATCGGACCCTCCTCTCCAGTACCTTGGAGTAGACCTTTCCAGGGAGGCTGAGGAGTGTGATCCCCCTATAGTTGGAACACACCCTCAGGTCACCCTTCTTAAAGATGGGGACCACCACCCCGGTCTGCCACTCCCTAGGAACTGCCCCCGATGACCACGCAATGTTGTAGAGACGTGTCAACCATGACAGCCCTACAACATCCATAGCCTTGAGATACCCAGGACGAACCTCATCCGCCCCCGGGGCTCCGCCGCTGTGTAGTTGTTTGACTACCTCAGCAACTTCTGCCCCCGAGATCGGACAGTCCATCCCCAGGCCTCCCAGCTCTGGTTCCTCCTCGGAATGCGCATTGGTGGGAGTGAGGAGCTCCTCAAAGTATTCCTTCCACCGTCCGACTATAGCCTCAGTTGACGTCAGCAGCTCCCCATCCCCACTGTAAACAGTGTGAGCGAGTTGCTGCCTTCCTCTCCTGAGGCGTCGGACAGTTTGCCAGAACCTCTTTGGAGCCGATCGATAGTCTTTCTCCATGGCCTCACCAAACTCCTCCCACGCCCGAGATTTTGCCTCGGCAACTGCCACTGCTGCACCCCGCTTGGCTATCCGGTACCTGTCTGCTGCCTCCGGAGACCCACAGACCAGCCACGCCCTGTAGGCCTCCTTCTTCAGCCTGACGGCTCCCCGAACCTCTGGTGTCCACCAGCGGGTACGGGGGTTGCCACCACGACTGGCACCGGCCACCTTACGACCACAGCTAGCAACAGCCGCCTCGACAATCGCAGAGTGGAACAAGGCCCACTCGGACTCAATGTCCCCCACTGCTCTCGGGATGTGGTCAAAGCTCTGCCGGAGGTGGGAGTTGAAGACCGTCTTGACAGGTTCTTCTGCCAGGCGTTCCCAGCAGACCCTCACTATGCGTTTGGGTCTGCCAGGTCTACGCGGCATGTTCCCTTGCCATCTGATCCAACTCACCACCAGGTGGTGATCAGTTGACAGCTCCGCCCCTCTCTTCACTCGGGTGTCCAAAACATACGGCCGCAGGTCAGATGATACGACTACAAAATCTATCATCGACCTGTGACCTAGGCAGCCCTGGTACCAAGTGTACCGGTGGGCATCCTTATGTTCGAACATGGTGTTCGTTATGGCCAAACTGCGGCTTGCACAGAAGTCCAATAACAAAACACCGCTCGAGTTCTGATCAGGTGGGCCGTTCCTCCCAATCACACCCCTCCAGGTCAAGCTGTCATTGCCCACGTGAGCATTGAAGTCCCCCAGCAGGACAATGGAGTCCCCTGATGGAGCACTATCTAGCACTCGTCCCAGGGACTCCAAAAAGGGTGGGTACTCTGAACTGATATTTGGCCCATAAGCACAAACAACAGTCAGGACCCGTTCCCCGACCCGAAGGCGCAAGGAAGCTACCCTCTTGTCCCCCGGGGTAAACCCCAACACACAGGCAGAGAGTCTCGGGGCTAACAAAAAGCCAACCCCAGCCCTCCGCCTCTCACCCGGAGCAACTCCAGCAAAGTAGAGTGTCCAACCCCTCTCCAGGTCTCGGGTTCCAGAGCCAATGCAATGTGTTGAGGTGAGTCCGACTATATCTAGCCGGTACCGCTCAACCTCTGCCACAAGCTCCGGCTCCTTCCCCGCCAGCGAGGTGACGTTCCATGTCCCAAAAACTAGTTTTCTTGTCCGGGGATTGGACCGCCAAGGCTCCCGCCTTGGTCTGCCACCCGATTCACATTGCACCGGACCCTTCATGTTCCTCCTGCGGGTGGTGGGTCCACAGTTGGACGAGCCCATGTATCCGGTTCGGGCTGGGCCCGGCCGGGCCCCATGGGCGAAAGCCCGGCCACCAGGCACTAGCTCACGGGCCCCAACCCCAGGCCTGGCTCCAGGGTGGGACCCCGGTAACCCTCCGGGCCGGGTACTCCGACTCTTTGTTTTAACCGCCATGAAAGATCCTTCGAACCGTTCTTTGTCTCACCCTTCACCTAAGACCAATTTGTCATGGGAGACCCTACCAGGGGCACTAAGTGCCCCAGACAACATAGCTCCTAGGATCATTAGGGCACTCAAACTCCTCCACCACGATAAGGTGACGGTTCAAGGAGGAGCTCATGTAATCCCCTTTCATCTAATTGAAATGAGCGCCGTTATGGCTGCTCTCGTGGTCTGCCTGTATCTGTTCTGTCTACATTTGTGTGTGTAACCTTGGTCAGGCTGTGCTGCGGAGTCAAGTTCCTATGCTCTGGGTCGCTGGAGCGCTGGCAATAAAGCTTTTTCTGATTCTGATGCAGGAAGATCAGACAGACAGGACAGGAAAACAGTTAAATAAAAACAAGAAAACAAAGCAAAGTGTTGAAAAGTAAAATGTAGGTAGATTTATCTCCATTACACGTTTTTACCTGTATAAAACAATAAGTTACACACATGTCATATTTATACATCTGATACAATTCAGATCACCTTCAAAACTCAGTCACACACCCAGGGCCGTTTCAAGACATTTTGGGGGCCAAGGCAAAATGACCCCACCCACCCCACCCCCTCATAACTGGGCTCCCCAGTAGCCTCTGTGTAATTCATACCCTCTCCAGGAGTATTAGTTATACAGTGTTTGTAAAAGCCCCTCAGACATCGCTGACATGTTATCAGATGAAAAACTAAATTATCATATAGCCATGCCCTGATGTGGGGCTGGGGGGTGCGTCGACATGGTCGGGACATAGATGGGGGTGCGCGGCTAAATAAGTTTGGGAACCACTGGTCTACAGAGTCAAAGGCTTTAGCCAAGTCAGCAAACACAGCTGCACAATGTTCCTTATTGTCAATGGCACATATGATGTCATTTAGCACTTTAAGCATTGCAGAGACACATCAATGGCCAGTTCTAAAGCCATACTGCATGGGGGTAAGAATACTGCTGGATTCCATTTCATTTCAATGACTTTAGAGAGGCAAGGCAAGATAGAGATAGGCCTATAACAACTTAGGTCCGAATGAGTAATGGATGCAAATTTCCAGTCCTGCGTGAATGCACCTATTTGTATGGACAGATTAAATAGATGGATGATGGGTGCAGCAATAACATGTGCTGCTATGATCAGAAAGAAAGGGTCAAGGGTATCCAGTCTGGCTGATTTATGAAGATCTTACCTGAGTAACTCCTCAAGTAACAGATTCCTGCAGTCAGCATGTTAGTTGCATGCTCCTTCAAAGGTTGCGACATCTGTAGCATTGTGCTGTATTGATCCAACTGCACATTTCAGGGTGGCCTTTTATTGTGGGCAGTCTTGAGGCACACCTGTACGTTATTCATGCTGTCTAATCAGCCCCTTGATATGCCACACCTGTGAGGATGGATGGATTATCTTGGCAAAGAAAAAGTTCTCACTATCACACATGTAGACAGATTTCAAAACTGTATTTGAGAGTCATGGGTGTTTTGTGTATGTAGAAAAAGTTTCAGATGTTTGAGTTCAGCTCATGAAAAGTGGGAGCAAAAACAAAAGTGTTGCGTTTATATTTTTGTTCAGTGTAAATAAAGGACTTAAGTACCTCTATCTACTCTTGACTCAAAGAAAAGCCAAAATCTAAATAGTACAAAGTTTATGCCAAAGCCATTTCAAATGAGCCGCCGCCATCTTAGTTGTTTCACTCAGTTGCAATAACATCCTGCCCACCAAACCTATTGAGTGCTGTGATTGGCCCACCAAAGTGAACAAAAGACTGTTCAGGCCTGCTGAGGCTCCTATGAAGCGTGGCTAGGTCGACCTGCAGAGCAAAATGTGTTTGCCTTCTGCTACAGTCTGTCTAGATTTCTAGGTTAGTGCCATATACCTCCGTTACTCCCAACATTGATGCTTTCCTGAAAGTCTGAAAGTATATTAGCAGTCTTTTGTTAATCTACATAGTAGTTTCAATAAATCATTTGTTGTTTATTTTATTTTTGATCATTGAGATATAATTTGTCAGGAAAAATAGGATTCTGCCTACAAATAATCTTCTTCAGTGAAACATTGATATTGTTAGCAGAGTTTATATAAGCTGTCTGGGGTGGGATGACTAGAGGACCAGCATTTACCCCCACAACTTCTTTGTGTTGTGCTTTTCTTCTGCAGATTGCCTCTTCAAACTGTGTCCAATGAACAGATACTCGGCACAGAAACAGTTCTGGAAAGCTGCCAAACCAGGAGGCAACAGCACCACTGATACCGTCCTCCTGAACAAACTCCATGTAAGAATAACTCATAAATTATGTGGGAAAATATCTGTAACATTTCTGTCTTCTGCTGTCTTGTTAGCATGCTGCTGACCTGGAGAAGAAGCAGAATGAGTCTGAAAACCGAAAGCTGCTGGGGACAGTCATCCAGTATGGAAATGTAATCCAGGTAAGTTGGACCTATGAGATAAGGGGCCTCGTGTAACAGCACTGCAGTACTGTTCAGCAACACTGTGTGCTTGATAATACAGCCCATAATTCTGTTCTAATCAGTGAAGTTTTAAATAATTGGCACAGCATAGAGATGTGATGTAAAGGCGACTGTTTGAAAGCCTTAACCCGCTTTGTTCATGAAGGTGTTATCATGTAAGCGTTCATTAGAAGCAAGGGAACAAATCATTTGCCTTTTTATAATGATTTAATAGTCTCATGTGGAAAAAAATCCCTCATGTTTAATCATGAATTTAAGCTGTTGTGGCAAATCTGCAAACAAGCTAGGTTTTGAATGCCAACACAACCACAAAACATTCACCCCTCACCTCGGGTATCTTCCCTGAGACGCGATGGAACTGGATACCCGTGATGCTGAAGTAAACGAGAGAGCGCTAACACCAGTCACTATTTTCTAGGTCTAAACGTCTTTTGTTGTCCGTGACTTCAAATGTTGTTTTTCATTTTGGGACTGTGGTAGTTTGTTGTAAAGTTGAAGTGGTAGCAGCCGGCTGTCTCTCCTTTTCTGATATTATTGAGTGAAGAATCTCTCACACCATTGGTGTTCTGTTGCTAAATACACACAAGTGTGTAATGAGTGGAGAACCCAGGGAAGTGCAGCGGGTTTCACGAGACTGACAACCAGAGGGTTTAATATTTGCTTTTGGTCCGAAACGTGTTATTGGCTGTGGTTTTTATGCAAGTGCAAGAGAACCACTTCATTATTTAACGTTTTTCTTGAATCTCCACAACATATTTTTATAGATATACTATGTGAGAATGTTGTCAAGAGGCATGAAAACATGTTTTATTTCAGAATTCAAAAATCACTTCAGTAGAACCTGTAACAACACGAGGTAGGCTCAAGAGCCCAAACAGCAAAACATTTTGCCTCTGTCTGAAGAAATTCAGAGCTAGACGACTGAGATCAACATCTAAAATTCTGCAGGACTCACTTGGGTTTGGATTGTGGTCATGAGTTACACGGCCGAAACCTCCGCTGACCAAAATAGCCTGGTCTCCCATTTGCACAAAGCATATTTTGACAATCCCCATGTATTTAGGGGAATCCTTCTGTGAGATTATCTTGAAGGGGTGTGTGCTCCTTCACCTAGAGTCAAACTAATGCTAAAACAGTAAAAGGTCCAGCAGACAAAGAGTTTGGACTTTCTGGAAGGTGTGTGCCCCGTTTCATCTGAAGTAAAGCTAACACTACATGTCAGGAAACCAACATCCTGTCAACAAATGTAACAAACAGATGCACAAGGATTTCCGCAACTGCGTCTGATAGAAATTAACGTAATTTAACAATTCTCTGCAAGTGAAATAAAGCAATTCTGTTTTCTTTAGATGCAAGTCAGGGGACAGTCAAAAGTCAGGGACAGGTCAAACCAAACTCCTAGATTTTTGATTCTGTCAGTGTTACTTGACGGCAGAAGATAAATGACCAAGATTTTGACTAATCAGGGGAGCCATGCTTTCTGGGGCAATGATCAGACATTCAGTCTTTTCAGAGTTTAACTGAAGGAAGTTGTCTTCTAGCCAGCTGGTGATCGCTTATAGACACTCTAGTAACTCAGACAGTATATAAAACTCAGAATCCCTAAAGGAGCAGAATGTCATCTGCATTTATTTGAGAAGAGATAAATAGGCTAATAGAAGTTAACCATTAGCAATAATGACTTCACAACATGCCAGATCAGGTTCAAGCTTGTGTTATTTGCGGAGATAAAACTTCAATGTTGCATTTATTACCCAAGAAAGAAGAACAAACAAGGGTAGCCAAAAAGTTCTGTTGGTGTTAACCAATCAGAAGAGAAGTTGGTATATCCAAACAATCTTCTATCCCCTGAAAACAGAGCAAAAGAGCACTATTTTTTACTAGAAGTGACTCACAAGGTATGAAAAAGTAAGGGAGTAAGACCTTTAATTAATGAAGTCTTCATTTTGTGTTTACTCAGGTTATCTTTGTCTGAAACTGACATTTATTTGCTGTTGTCAAACACAAAGTGACCAAAAAAAAGCAAAAATTTGTGAGAATTGTGTGAATTCATTCAACCAATCTACATGTTTTGTGGATTTGGAGAAGGCAATCAACTGCGTCCCTCAGGAGGCCCAGTGGGGGGTACTTTGGGGAGTATGGGGCACCAGGCCGTCTGATACGGGTTGTTAGGTCCTTGTATGATGGGTCAGAGCTTGGTACGCATTGCCGGCAGTAAGTCGGGCTCGTTCCCAGTGAGAGTTGGACTCCGCCAAGGCTGCCCTTTTTCATTCATTCTGTTCATAACTTTTATGGACAGAATTCCTAGGCACAGCCAGTGTGTTGAGGGGATCTGTTTTGGTGGCCTAAATATTGAGTTCCTGCTTTTTGCAGATGATGTAGTCCTGTTGGCTTCATCAGAACGTGATCTCTGGCTTTTGCTGGACCGGTTTGTCGTCAAGTGTGAAGCAGCTGGGGTGAGAATCAGCTCCTCTAAATTCGAGACCATGGTCTTGAATCGGATAAGGGTAGAATGCCTTCTCTGGGTCAGGGATGAGGTCCTGCCCCAAGTGGAGGAGTTTATCTTGGGGTCTTGTTCACTAGTGAGGGAAAAATGGAGAACAGGATCAACAGGTGGATTGGTACTGCGTCTGCAGTGATGCAGGCGTTGTACTGATCTCGATTTACTGGTCGATCTACGTTCCTACCCTTACCTCTGGTCATGAGCTTTGGGTAGTGACCGACAGAATGAGATCGCGGATACAAGCGGCCAAATTGACTTTTCTCTGCAGGGTGGCTGGGCTCTCCTTTAGAGATAGGATGAGAAGCTCAGTCATCCGGGAGGGGCTCAGAGTAGAGTGCGCGGGGTGCGCGATATTTACTCATGACAAAATAACATGAGGTGATCAGTTAACAATGTAATGTACCGTAACTTGTATGCTCCACAGAAACACAACTCGGCTGAATAACGTTGGTGTTGCTGGCTCAGTTTATATCTTTTTGTCAGACGCTGCACCAGGAAATGGCTACAGGCAGTGAAACACAAGGCAAAAAACTCTGGAGCAATCTGTGACTCCGCCCCTTAGCCAATCAGCGGCCAGAATCATGATGCCAGCTTGGCTAAGCCTTGCCAGGTACCTCAACGGAGCAGGGACTAAAAATAGGGGAGAAAGTAGGAAAATACTAAACCGTGCCGTTAGGAACAGCGGTCGGGCCGAGCTGCATCAGTCCGAGTTGCTCTGAGTAGTGTTCCTGGAAAAAAAGGCTTATGTTTCTCAGCTGGCTAGGGAACGCCTTGGGATTTCCCCAGAGGAGCTGGCCCAAGTGGCTGGAGAGAGGGATGTAAGGGCCTCTCTGCTTATTCTGCTGCCCCCACAACCCGACTCGGTGGACAAAAATGAATGGATGGATGTTTTGTGGAGTTTCACAGTATAATAGCTGATCTATTGACATGTTTAAAGAAACCAACATTTCCAGGACAGGTGATCTTTTTGAAAATGTTTCATTTAATCTGGCTGTACCAGATTTTCCTCATTCTGTATGCATGCACCTCCACTTCTGCCTGAAAAGCAGTTGTTGGGTATTTTGCAACTATGTGACACACTTTCTGTTTTGTCAACAGCTGCTACACTTGAAAAGCAATAAATACCTGACTGTGAACAAGCGTCTACCCGCGCTCTTGGAGAAGAATGCCATGAGAGTGACTCTGGACTTGGCGGGAAATGAGGGATCCTGGTTCTACATCCAGCCCTTCTACAAGCTGAGATCCCTGGGAGACAGTGTGGGTAGAACGCGGTGTGGGATTAAAGCTAATTATGCCTAGGAGAAGTGAAGCTTAGATTTTCAAAACAGCATTCGCCCATACAGTCACTACGTCTGAGCTCAAGTTTTTAACATGTTCCATTTTCCAAATTTGAAGAATGTTGACCACCAATTATCTGTCTTCATTTAAACCAATTTGTCTTGTTGTTGGACAAGTAGTCAAGTTAAAGTCAAAATTAAATTCATGTTAGTTGTCACACACACTGATGTGTGTGCGAAATTTGTTATCCGCATTTGACCCATCCCCTGGGGGAGTGGTGAGCTGCAGACACAGCCGCGCTCGTGAACCATTTGGTGGTTTAACCCCCCAATGCAACCTCTTAATGCTGAGTGTCAAGCAGGGAGGCATTGGGTCCCATTTATTTCTAAGTCTTTGGTATGACCCAACCAGGAATCGAACCCTGATCTCCCAGTCTCAGGGCGGACACTCTACCACTAGACCACTGAGCTGGTTAGTCGAGTTGTCTTGCCATTATTGGACAATATTACAAAGTCAACAAATTAAATGACATGGGGCCTCATTTCTGAAATTCACTCAGAAAATGTGTGCAGCTTCACTGTTGTGCACACGCATTCTAGTGATGGGGACACTGGCAGCATATGCGGTGAGATGGCTAATGGTGAGTTTAAGCCACATTTTCAGACTTGTATGCACACACACACACACACACACACACACACACACACACACACACACCACACACACACACACACTCACACACACACACACACACACACACACACACACACACCGGTCCGCCCTCATGCCGTCTTTAAACTGAGATTAAGATTGAAAATCTGTTGCATTCAGGGATCATATCAGTATGTCCATACAGCAGCAAATGTTCATACACGAGTGAGTGAGGGGAGTCTGATTTGGCTGGTGATGAGCTTCTGTGTTATCCACAGAAGGTTTTGGCCCTGTGCCGTTTGTGCAGTGCCACTTGTACGCCTTCTGTTTATTTATGCTGTCACAACTCTACCTCACCCACAAGAGCCTCGATTTTAGTCTCGGGGAAGCTGCTTTTTTCTTGACCTCTCAGTTGCCTTCATCACCTGTGAAATTCCACAGATCAGCTGTTTTATTTATATGGAAAATGTGCATAAAGATCTTAGGTGTGTTCTTGCTGTGTCTTTCTAAATCCATGCTTTCGTTCTTTTTTTAAACACAAACAGTTTTGTTTACCTGTTTGTAGCTACGGTTTCGCCGACGGCTGCCGGCTTCTTCAGGCTGACGCTGATGGTGGCGCGTCACTTCCTTCTCCGTTTATCTGCGGGCAGCAGAGGACGTTGTCGCCCTCTACTGCCCGCTCTCCCCTCTCCGACGATGCAGTCCCATGCGTGGTCCAGCGTGTAAACTCCGTCGTCCCTGTTCATGGTCCCACATCCACGTCTCCTTATCTCGATTGCTTCCTTGATCCATCTTTTGTATTTTTGTTGTTCGGTGGTTATGATCCGTGTGCTGTCCCAGTCCATTATATGGTTTTCTCTTAAGCAATGATCTGTTACGGCTGAGAAAACCATATAATGGACTGGGACAGCACACGGATCATAACCACCGAACAACAAAAATACAAAAGATGGATCAAGGAAGCAATCGAGATAAGGAGACGTGGATGTGGGACCATGAACAGGGACGACGGAGTTTACACGCTGGACCACGCATGGGACTGCATCGTCGGAGAGGGGAGAGCGGGCAGTAGAGGGCGACAACGTCCTCTGCTGCCCGCAGATAAACGGAGAAGGAAGTGACGCGCCACCATCAGCGTCAGCCTGAAGAAGCCGGCAGCCGTCGGCGAAACTGTAGCTACAGACAGGTAAACAAAACTGTTTCTGTGTTTAAAAAAAGAACGAAAGCATGGATGTGCATAAAGATACTTTGCACTGACATACAGTATATATGGCTGGGTACCTTTGAATTTTTTTACACCAGTATTTTAACAGTACAGTTAATTGAACTATACTTTTTTAGTGTATATTTTTAAGAGAAAATAAGTGCACATAAATGTTTTTTGGCTTAATATTCATGTTTTTTAAATTAGTAGACATCCAATAAATCACACAGGCCAATTTATTAGCACATCCCTACAGCATCACTGATTTATTTTCTTCAGAGTTCACCAGGAATGAACAAAAACTTAACACTTTCTGTATTTTTTTTGTTTCTTTATTAGAAATCTGCCACTGGTCATTTAGATGGGATGTTATAAAACACTTAATATTTGCACAGAAATTCCCTTTGATAAAAATGACCTTGATTAAAAAAAAGACAACATAATATTACCAAAATGCTTGCCTGTTTTATTTGATCTGAACCTGAAAATCTGCTGACTCAGTGACAACACTGCGGCTGCTCAAGCAGCCATTTCTGATTGTGACTCATGATTGAGTTAAGCTGGCTAAGTGGCTAATGAAGTTAGACTTAATTAATCCATTTGATATGATTTGCCCGCTGCATTTGATCCCTTCTCTAAAGGACCAGGAGGTAGTTTCATTTTAGAGCACACTAGTTTGTGTTTATTCTCTGAGAACATGATGGGGTTCTGTTGAGGAGTAAATATTTGTTTCAGTTCCTATTAGATATATTACCGCTAAGGTTATCTTATGGTGGAAAGTTGTTGAGAAGCATTAAAGTTTTATTACATTAAAATACAATTTTTATTAATGGTTGTTTCTGCTTTGTGCTTTTCTGCCTGTTCCATCATGCTTAAAACAGTGTTGGCTCCCTCTAGTGCTCATGTGAAGAATAGCATCATTAATGTAAACCCAGACTGTTGGTATTTGTTGGGTTTTAGCAAATTAAAGGACGTTTGCTTCCCAGTTGGCAAGTGTTTCATTTTGGAAATGATTAGCATCCTGTTGTTGTGCACTTGTTGCCTCTGCAGGTGGTGATTGGTGACAAAGTTGTCCTTAATCCAGTAAATGCAGGACAGCCTCTTCATGCCAGCAGCCATCAGCTCGTGGACAACCCAGGTTGCAATGAGGTGACTAATGTTTTATAAAGTTGTTTTATTAAAATAATGTTGAGAATTAGTCCAAAGTTGACATTTAAACTCCATCTTACACATGTTTAAAATGTTCACTTGGTTTGTTTTTTCTTTCAGGTTAATTCGGTGAATTGCAACACAAGTTGGAAGGTTGTTCTGTTCATGAAATGGAGCGACAACAAGGAGACGATACTCAAAGGGGTTGGTACCAGAGCGGCTTTTTCTAATGTTTCTATGCATCTTCACTGATCGGAAATGAAAACCACTGATCAGAATGTTATCTTGAATGTCATGAAATAGTCTTCTTCGTAATTTTTGTCCTTGCATTGATTTGGGCGTGACTGCAGGGTGACGTCGTTCGGTTGTTCCATGCAGAGCAGGAAAAGTTTCTTACTTGCGACGACCACAGGAAGAAGCAGTATGTGTTCCTTCGAACCACTGGCCGGCAATCTGCAACTTCAGCCACAAGCAGCAAAGCATTATGGGAAGTGGAGGTTAGTGCACCATGTTCTAAAAAAGAAAAACCTACATTTATTTGTCTATGTTGTTTCTATAAACAATTTTTACTCAGAAGCGCAGTGATCCAGCCATGAAGCAGAGGTTTATAAGATCTCTTGCTTGTTAACAGGTGGTCCACCATGATCCATGCAGAGGAGGGGCAGGCTACTGGAACAGCCTGTTTAGGTTCAAACATTTGGCCACAGGCTGTTACCTGGCTGCAGAGGTGGGTGAGGTGTGTGCCACTGTATTCACCTTATTTCATATTCCTCCTATTTGTCCTGTTCTTGTTTCTAAAGGATGCTGCAAGCTGATGGCTTAGTCTCACATCTGATTTTCCACATTCACAATTTAGCAAATTCAGTTAAGGCTATGCTGTAAAGAAACACCCCCCACCCTGTAGAGTTCTTTTATTTTTGTAGAAGAGATCTGTAAGAGGTAAAGACTGCTTTACATGACTGTGTCTGGCAGTGTGGTAGCACTTTAAAGTGCCTGATGCTGAGGACCGGGTGTCTCTGGGTTTTCTAGGTGAATCCAGACTACGAGGAGGAGAATGCTGAACAGCGATCTGCTGTAAGTTAGCTTAAGCTCTCCCTCTGTCAGTGCTCTGTGCTTCTCCTCTGAACTCATCTTCTGGGTCTTCGCTTTCTGCTATAGGTGGTGGACTTTACACCCTTTAATTTCCAGGTATTGTCATAATTTAATGAGCTTCAGTAGCTTAGCTATAATTTAGTTTTTGTAAATGAAGTATATTATGTTGCGGTACTACAAAATCAATTTATCGTTATGTTGGTGGGGGCATCGGATAACCACAGGGTGTCACTGTTCTACCTTATTTAACCCATTTTAAACCTACAAGGCTAAATTACTCATCAGAAATTAGACATTTTTTAAATGTTTATTGCATAATGATATATATTCAAAACACAACTTATTTTTTTACCTTTATTAAGTAGGTATCTAATTAACAAATGACAATAGCACTTGCAACCTGTAGTAATTAGATTTTTCTAGTATAGGCTAGCGAGCATGTTTAAAGCTTCTTTCCGGAGTATTTCTCTTATCCAATGGCACCATCTAGTGGCTGACAAGCGTATCACACAAAACCGCTGCTCCTTTGTTTTTTTAATATGGCAACTTCACGTTTCTGTTTATAAATGTGTTTCTGTAGCCGACAAACAGAGCTAAAACGCGTTGTTTTACGAGTATTATTCTCATGTCATGCTGTGCTTTCATATATTTATATTTTAGAGACTTTCTTGTCCGTGAAAAGTTCATCAACTCTCCATCAGCCGAGGTATTCCTTAAATGCGAAGCGTCTAAGCGGCAGTCTAACGCTTTTGGTTAGTTCTGGTCGGCGCTCAGTTTCCTGTTGCACGGAGCTCTGCCGGGCAGGGGGCGTGCTTAGCAAAAAAAAAAAAAAGACTTATTGCTTATATTATATCACAGTACATGATAAGATAATCACTTTTACGGATTTCTGACAAATCATACATGATTTCTGAAAGAGGAAAACTCCGGAAAGCAGCTTTAACACTGCAGATTATTTGAGGATTATACTAATCCTGTTAAAGAGGTAGAGATGTTATAAAAGTTAGAAAAAAGTTTCAACATTGTAGAGTTTTAATTAAGCCATACATGTTTTTGATCATGGATTAAAAACACATTTTAATCATAAGATTGGAGCGTAATGCTTTTGAGAGATAAATGTTTTATTTTGTAAAACTTTCTTTTAGACTGAATATTAAATCTTGAATTCTGTTTCAGTGACGACCAGCTTTTAGGGACTTTTTTGTGCATATTTGCACATATTCTAGTTTGCCTTTTGCGGCTTTTTGTTAGAAGTTGCTCAGCGAATTTCTTCTCTTCCAGCTGGATGGAGATAATGAAGCGCCTCGAGGCCGCCTCCGAGCTCCCCAGGAGAAAATCATGTACACTCTGTCGCCTGTTCCTGATGGTATGGATCTCTCCTCCATCTTTGAGCTGGACCCCACCACTCTGAGAGGAGGGGACTCCATGGTGCCCAGGTAAGACATATACATACTGAAATATTTAAAGGTTTTGGTGTCGTCCACTTGTTATCTCAGCAACTGAGATGATAAAAATAAATAAAGCAAGGGTTGAAGAGCAGCAGCAGGAACGTTGAAAAATTTGGGGGAACTGTTTTGACAAATGACAAACATCTAAACCCAACACTGGTTTATCAAAAAGACCACAGTGATGTCATCACGGCAAGACTTCAGAGTGTGACTTCAGTCACCTTGTGAGTTCTGTTCGGGGAATTTCTGAACAATTTGGTTTCTGAGGTAATGAAATGTGTTCATTTGTGGTAACAAGAACCAGTTCTAACCAGATGTTTTCAGTCACTCTTTGGCTGTTTTAATTACACAAATTATTTATTAAAAAGACTGTAGTGGGAGATTCAGTTTGTTTTTCAACTTACAAATAAGCATTTGACACCTGAGTGTGTGTTTGCACTGCCCATCAAAATCTCACCATTGAAGTAGTATTAAAGGGACTTTACGGAGTTTTGAATTTTTATGCTCGCGATTGCCCCCTCAGGCCAAAAGCGTAAGGGCAGCTTCAATAGTATCCTCGTACATGAGGCGTGCATGCTGTACGTGCACACTCCTTAACGAAAATAACAGCTGAGACAGTCCCGTGCATGTGTATGTGGCCCGGAGGACAGAGAACAGGAGAACACGCAGCTAATTAATTAAATAATTTGGTTCTGTACCTTTCTCTTCAGCACAGCAGACAAAGGTTTATGATGGGTCAGTCCCCCTGCATGCTCAGATCATGCCCTTCCCTTGCTTGAAAAATTGTTCCAAAATGGAAGTTGAACCCACATCTTTTTTATCTGTGAATTCAATGCCGTTCGGCGAGTCTCAAATAAAAATTTGGGCATCTTACTGTAAAAAAAAATACCATTAATGTTAAAAAGAAACTCAAAATAAACTATGTTCACATCCAGAATCGAACCTGGGTCATTTGCACGGCAGTCCAACACCTTACTAGGTGAGCTAAAGCGCCAGTGATGTCTTTTGTATCTGTAACATTTATATCCTTGATGACAGCTGAAACAACGTTCAAAGAACGGTTCGGAGCGAAAATGGCTATTTTGTTGCTAATTTGCAGGAAATATCTAGAAGAAAGTAGCTAAGGGTCCTCAGAAATGTAGCTAGGTTCATCTCTAGGCGTTAGGAACAGCGACAAAGTCGCTGAGTTGGCACAACCTCACTCTTTGCTGCTAAAGCTACTGATAGCAAATGCTACGGGCCATGCTTGAGTGTCAACGCGCATGAAGCAGCCTGCTCGACCCGAGCAGCTCTCTTTTTCTGTGATTTTACAGAAAAACAGGCAATCACAGTAAAAATGCCAGGGCTCATTCTACAGGACCAGGGCATTGCAGGAGAATGTATGAAGAAGGCATTTATTATTTCTATACATGTTTTGGCTGTCAAACTTCCATAATGCCCCTTTAAGGAAGTAATCGTCTGGTGTGAAAACTCAAATAAAACCAGAGATTACGTAAGCCCTCTCTGTACCAACCTCCCTCGTTATCTGGCAGAAACCTTCAATCACAAAATCTTACCTTGGTTTTCTGTTTAAAGAGAGAATGTGCAATTTTTACCATTCATTTCTGGAAATATCCATCAAAATGTTGTTGAAAATGAAATAAATAATGCCCAGTTGTTGAAAAATATTGGCGGGTTTGTAGCATACTGTATAACCATGAAAATCAGATCTAAAATACATGGGAGCAGGTCTAAGTCTCTGGGCGACGCCATATTAGATGCCGTGTTTCCTTCGACGGGAGCCCATGAGGACAAAGTGCATTAACGGATTTGTTACAAAAGGTTACAAAACGTTCACCCTTCTTAACTGTTGTTGCTTTACACATGTGGGCGACGGTGGCACAGGAGCTAAGTGCTCTCCCTGTGATCGGAAGGTTGCAGGTTTGAGCCACGAACAGTCTGACGCTGTCGTTGTGTTCTTGGGCAAGATACCTAACTAGGGCTGGGCGATATGACGATTTTAGACCGTTTTACGATCTACACATCTGATGGTCTGTCATATTTGAGAGACCTTTTTATCACGATTCACAGCTCTGCTGTTGAATTTGTGCCTCTGAATGAAAAGGGAACTTACCTCAGGCGAATGACACGCCTTTGTTTGACCCTTAACCAATCAGAGTGAGTCATAGTAATATATTAGTGCCCCGCTTGTTTTCACCTGTGTGTGAACATGGCTTTGGCCGCGGCTGAGCGACAGCGAGGTTTTCGTTCCGAAGAGGAACGCCTCGTCTGTTATATGGAACTGGTTTGGTTTTTCACCAGATGACAAAGAGCAGCGAAACGTCATTTGCAAGGAGAGCATCAAGGCAAGTGATGGCAACACCACAAACGTGTTTAATCACTTGAAAAGAAGGCATCCCAGACAATACAATGAGAGCCAGCTGGCAGCTAAAGCTAAAAAGCCTGCGGCTGCAGCGGCTAGTGCTTCTTCCAGGCAGCAACCGCTAACAGAAACACTCACAAAACTCACTCCTTACGACAGAGACAGCAGACGATGGAACAGCGTGACAGATGCAGTGACGTACCACTTGGTTAAAGATTTGTGTCCCGTGCGAACAGTAGGAACATGATAAAAACATTGGATCCGCGCTACGAGTTTTCCATCCGCAAGTATTTTTCGAACACCGCCATTCCACGCATGTACGCTTAATGCAACGTGAGCGTTGCAGAAAATATTCAGAATGTGCAGTTTTTTGCTACCACAAGCGATCTCTGGTCCAGCCGCACATCAGAGCCGTATTTGAGCTTAACTATCCACTACATGAGCAACTGGGAGCTGCATAGTATTTTGAACAAGTTAATGTTTGCACAATACGTTTGCAATTGACATGTTTGCACTTTAAATATGTTTAAGATTTTAATTTATGTTAAGTTACTTGAAAAACGAGAAAAAAAGATTTTTGTAATTGTTTCTCTCAGGGCTTTTATCATCTCTATTGTGAGTTTAAAATATAAGTGTGTGAGCACTGTGTTGATTATCCTTAATATGAATAAATGTTTGTTTATTCAATGTTTCTCTTCTTTAATACGCAATTGAAGTTATGCTATTCATGGATAAAAAATCGTGATAAAATCGAAATTGTGATAAAATATTGGAAAAATCGTGATATTCTATTTTTGCCATATCGCCCAGCCCTATACCTAACCCACTTTGCCTGCTGGTGGTGGTCGGTGGGACCGTTGGCGCCAGTGCTCGGCAGCCTCGCCTCTGTCAGGGCAGCTGTGGCTCACTACCAGTGTGTGAATGTGTGTGTGAGTGGGTGAATGACCGATTGTGTTGTAAAGCGCCTTGTGGGGTTCCAGGACTCTAGAAGGTGCTGTATCAAATACAGGCCACTTACCTCTTCACTTGTTGCCAGTGATGAAAGAGAGTCTGATGTGCTTGATATTTTGGCTTTTTGACCCTAATGGACATCCGTTGGTAAGGTCTTACTCCAACACAGAAATACTGCTTGCTTGCAATGATTTAGGTACCTACTGCCCCCTATCGCTAGGAAAAATACACACTGTCACTTTAAAGCAAAAGGAGCCACCCTGAATGTGGCACCTTCAGAGAAAACAATAAGAACACTTCATTATGGTTCTTTTGCACTTTTAAATTAGCTCAACCAAGCCAACCGATTGTTCTTTAAATCTTGTTGCCAGCTATTTTTAGTTTTTAGAAGTGAAATTGTAGTTGTAAAGTTAGGCTGCCGATTATCCTTGTCTCTGCATATTTTGTCTGCTCTGCATGAAATGACCCCATCTCTCAGACCCCAGCCAGGAGTCAGTTAATACCACACACACACACACACACACACACACACACACACACACACACACACACACACACACACACACACACACACACACACACACACACACACACACACACACACACACACTCACACACACACTCACACACACACATACACACACACATACACACACACACACACACACACACACACACACACACACACACACACACACATATGGACAATGTGTTTCCATAGACTCCAATAATAAGTTTTTGAGCTAAAACGGGAGGTGGCCACCACCGCCGTTTTGACCATGTCACAGGTTCCGTCAAGCCCAGACAATTCCACAAAAGGGAAGAGAGGAGGAGCTGAGGGTGGGGCTGTAAGGCTGGGATCAAATGACGACACCCGGTCAAGCTGAAGCGATGTAGCTACAAGCTAACCTGAAGCTAACCCAAAGCTAACGCGGAGGTGGGAGCTAAGCTAATGGAGGTAGCTACCTAGCTACAACCGGAGCTAACTGTGGAACCGTGTGGAACACCAGCGACCTGAAGCTCATACGGAGTTTGTATGGAGGTTTGCAGTGCTTTTTCATGAAATCTATCTTTCTGTGAATAAAGAATGTGTGTGTGAATGGATGAATGATACACTGTGTAAAGCGCTTTGGAGTCCTCTTGACTCTGAAAGGTGCTATACAAGTGTGGGTCATTTATCATTATCAAAACACAGTAAGTGAATGGATCCAACTAGCATTGTGTGTAAAAACGTCCTTAGTCACTCAGTAGTGATCCCAATTCTGCTTGGTGACCTAAATAATTAGATAGACTTTATGACAAAGCACAGCTATAAGATTCGGCTGAAAGGTGCTTGGCAGCCCCAAAGAAATGTTTGTTAGGTGACTATTTTTATGTAACAGGTGCAGTGGTTAGAGTAGGGGTCTTCAACATGTCACAAGCGAGCAACACACTTGAAATGCACTCGCCTTGAAATAGCCAGCGAGCCATCCTACCTGACTTGTAATTAATGAGGGACGGGTTTTAAATTTGATGGCAAGCCTTCCTGTTTTGTGTATTATCTAATATAAAATTAGAATTTTGTAGAAGTAAAATAAAAGTCTCATTATTGCACAAATCTTTTGGCAAAGATTTTCTACTGCAAATACGCAGATTTTCTAAAACCAGTCTCTCACGGGGTTGTGAACGGTTAGTTCACTAAATTTCAAGTTAATCTGAACCTTTGGTAACCCAAGGGGGTTCAAATGAAGAAGCTAGACTTCTTTGGTTTCTTGAAGACTTTTTGCTTTTCATTCGAGGAGCTTTGTCAATTCTGACTGGAATATAGGGGGTCATGCGTATAAGCTGTAGTTGTCTGTTGTTGCTTAATGAACAGAAACTACCTATGAGTACCCATCGTCCCTGCCTCCTGATGAGTTGTTAGCCTCTACTGTGAGGGAGTTGTATTGATTAGATGTACCTGTACCTGATTCAACCTAGTTCTGTAAACACTTATGATATAAAATGTTTGAACATGTTCAAAATTCCATTGACATGGCACTCAGCTCCTACAACATATGCAATATAATGGAGACACTTTGGTAATGTTTCCAAATATATTAGAAACTCCTTCAAAAATTATGCTGGAATTTTCCAGCATAAATAACCTGTTAAAGGTCTAATGTCAGATGTTTTCCTACAGGATTTTCTGCTAGAGAACAGAATTTAAAGTTCCATCAATATTGGAAAGTGTTCCAAGTTCTGAAGTAGCAAAGCAGCCCCAGACCATCACACTGCCACCACCATGTCTGACCCTGAAATGCAGTTTTGGCTTTATTTCAGATGTAATGGGACACACTCTTTCTAGAAAGTCCCAAGTCTTTGTCTGCTGGACCTTCTTCTGCTGCTTTTAATGATTCTGTGTTCCTCTTTGCCACCTACTCAGTGGCCTAGTAGTATGAGCGTCTGCCCTGGGACTGGGAGGTCAGGGTTCAAATCCAGTCGGCTCATATCAAAGACTTTAATAAATGGGATCACCTAATCATCAAATAGTGCCCGAGCGCTGCCACAGCTGCAGCTCCCCACTCCCCACGGGGATGGGTCAAATTGGCCAGTGTGTGGAGATGACTAATGGGACTAACTTTAACTTTACACGTATGTAGTGCAGCATCTGCGTTCAACCATCTCCTCTATAGACAGCATCCCCACATCATTTTCAACACATTTCTTTATAGAGTTTGGTCTTGTATTGTGTGGCTGGTTAACTCCAACAAGCTTTTCCTAACTCCACGAAGACCAACATTCTCTGTTTTCTCTTACCCCACCTTTAATGTGACACATAGTGTACAATCACTGTGTCCATTCTTAACTCTATCTCATGTCTAGTGTCTTTTGCCACATTGAATTACCATTAGCAGTTTGATTTGCATCCATTTTTCTCCACTCTCTCTGACCTCCAGGAGTTCCTACGTCAGGTTGAGACACTTGTGCTCCGGCACATGGGTTCATAGCACCAACATCCCTATCGACAAAGAGGAGGAGAAACCTGTCATGCTACGGGTGAGGAGATGGTTACTGTAGTACTCCAAGTGTAATATGGTTTGAACTGATTAGAAAAATGTCTATTTTTTAATAAATTGTTGAATGTCTTTTTTTAGATTGGAACATCAGGAATAAAGGAAGATAAGGAAGCCTTTGCAATAGTCCCAGTGCCTCCATCAGAAGTGCGTGATTTAGACTTTGCTAATGATGCAAGTAAAGTGTTGGCTTCCATCGCTGGCAAACTGGAGAAAGGCACCATCACACAAAATGAAAGGAGGTATGCCTGGAACTGGTCAAAAATGTTCAAAATGATCCAGTTTTGTTGTGTGAACCTAGAATGTTCTTCATCAGATGTTATATCATTAGTGTAGAGTATTTCAGACAGATGGGAAACATGTTTCACTAAAACATTCAACAAGTTGTGGGGTTAAATGTTTATAGTGAGCAACATTGTCTTTTTTCGTCTTCCTGATTTGCGTACCCCTCAGGTTTGTGACCAAGCTCCTGGAAGATCTGGTTTTCTTTGTGGTAGACATTCCCAACAGTGGCCAGGATGTTCTGGAGATCATGGTCAACAAACCAAACAGAGAAAGACAAAAACTAATGAGGGAGCAAAACATTCTTAAACAGGTTGGCTTTATTGTGGTCTGATTTAAAAAGTTACATTAGCAAATCTTTAGAAACGGCTTTTTATTTATTTATTTATTTATTTTGTCTTCAACAGATTTTCAAACTTCTCCAAGCCCCCTTCACAGATAGTGGTGATGGCCCCATGCTGCGCCTGGAGGAGCTAGGGGATCAGCGCCACGCTCCGTTCAGACACATCTGTAGGCTTTGCTACAGGGTCCTCCGCCATTCTCAGCAGGATTACAGGAAGAACCAAGTGGGTTTAACTCCACAGCGCTATTTAAGACTCTCAGTGAAGCGTTTTCTTCCATTTTCATTTCATCTTCACAGGAATATATCGCCAAGCAGTTCCGTTTCATGCAGAAGCAGATTGGATATGATGTGTTGGCAGAGGACACAATAACAGCTCTTCTCCATAACAATCGGAAGTTGCTGGAAAAACACATCACCGCTGCTGAGATAGACACATTTGTCACACTAGTGAGGAAGAACCGGGAGCCGAGGTAGGCTGTAAAGAAAGACGTGCAGCTATCTCAGATCTGTCCGTGGAACATGAACGGAAATATATTAATAGTAGTAGTGAAGCTGCATGTGTGTGGCCACGTCATTTGTCTTGTTGTCTTAAAGGTGTGCTTCACTGAAAAACATTTAAAATCTTATTTCTGATTATAATTGGTCAACTATAATTGTTTTTTCATGCAGGCTGAACGTGAAAATAGTCTCCTACACCTATCTCCTGCATTAGCTTCTGATGGAAACAGATGGTGAAACTCTAGGATTAGAAAATCCTGACAAATCTACGTCACACTGTCACTAACATTCATGGACTCACCCATCTTGGCCCATCACGGGGAAGCTCGTTGTTGTTTTAGCGTCCAGGAAACAGCAGAGAACGTCTAAGCTAATAGAAGCTAACTGTTAGCATTAGCAACTCCACCATGTGGCAGAACTCCTCCAGGCAGGTGTTATTTGTGAAGATAAAACATTATTGTAGAGACAGCAGTAGCTCAGGAGGTAGAGCAGGTTGTCCAGTAATCGAAAGTGTAGGGTTAAATATTGTTGCTTTTAAGCTTCATATATTACCGTTACTTATGACCAATAAGCTGTGATATTCTATACAAATATAGAATGTCAACCTGCTTTGTCTTTGGATGTTTAATCAAAAGATTCTAGGATTCTTTGCCATTTCAGGGATCAAACACACTTCGTCTCAATTCAGACAGAGTCAGGTTTGTAAAAGATAAGAAATTTATTCTGTAAACAAATAAAAACATGACAAGTTTAACTAAGGCCCTGTCCACACGTAGCCGGGGATCTGCCAAAACGTAGATATTTTTCTACGTTTTGGACTGTCATCCACACGAAAACGGAGTTTTTTCACACGAAAACGGATCTTTTTAAAAACTCCGGCCAAAGTGAAGATCTGCGTTTTCTCCGTTTTGGGTGTCTGCGTGTGGACGGACAAAACCGGAGTTTTAAGGTCCGTGACGTCACTTTCCGCGACAAAAAATGCTGACATCACGTGTGCGACCTGTGTTTACACTAGCCGACAGCATGGATGCCCTCAGAGCTGCGCTCGCTTTATCAATCGTCCAAGCGCTTTTTGCTTGTTTGTTTGAATTACTGCTCCTTGCAGAACACCACAGACGAAGGACGAGGTTAAGAACGGGGGAAGTACTGCCGCCTACAGGTCTGGCATGTCCTTAACAACGTTTTTATCCGGGTACGTGTGGACAGAGTTTCTTTTTAAGACGAGGTGGTGTGGATGCAAGTTTTTGGAGGGGCGGATATTCGTTTTTTTTAAAAACCCGGCTACGTGTGGACTAGGCCTCAGACTACTGTGATGGTTGAATCTAAGTGGATGGGATGTGATGTGTGGTGATTGAATAGTGAGTGTGTGTTTATCAAAACCTTGTATCTAGAAGAACTGAGTTCTGGGTGTGGAAAAGAATTTGGTTTGCATTAAACTACGAAGCACAGATTAATCAACCTTATTAATTTAAGCACAGATTAATCAAACATTATTATTATTCATCAATCATTAATGTTCATTTGACTATATGGTTATTTACTATTATAACGGTTCAGTCCTTTATTCTGTGCAGGACAGCCTAGATAAGTAGACAGGCTTGGCAGAGAAGAACCTTGAGAAGGGAACATGATGTTGACAACACGTTATCATGTGTTCAGAGCTGCAGAACCTTCTGGGTTTGTTGGAAGTTAGAATGTAAAATCCACCTTAGAGAATGGAATTTATGTCTGCAGATGACCGGTGGCATGTAGGTCAATCTGTAGGTGAAAACTGACCAATCCTGGACATTACAAAAGGTTGCAGGCTCGATCCTGGCTTCTGCCAGAGAATGCTGCTGTTGTGTGTTTGGGCAAGACACTTAACCCACCTTGCCTGCTGGTAGTGGTCAAAGAGACCGTGGCGCCAGTGCTTGGCAGTCCTGCTTTCGTCTGTGCGCTCCAAGGAAGCTGTGACTACATTGTAGGTCATCATCACCAGCGTGGGAATGAGAGATTGTGTTGTGAAGTGCCTTGGGGAGTTGTAGAACCCTAAAAATGCACCATAGAAATACAGGCAATTTACCAGTGTTTCAGAGCAAACAGTGTCAGTGGTAGAGCTGCGCTTCTGTTATCTAATCTCTATGTAATCCAAGGCGAGATGTCCAAATATCAGGAAATAAAACTCAAATCCTGCCGTCTGAAGCAACTTTTTTCCTGAAACAGGCACATCTAAGCTACTTTCCCCAGAGTATGACTTATAAGGCATTCATTCCTCCTACTAGAGACCACTGCAAATGCAAACGAGTGAACCACACCTTTAAGGTTTGTTTATGAACTGTCTCTAACTACTCTGTCCTGTAGAGTAGTTTTGATGTGTTTTTCCTCTTGTTTCCTACGTATGTACAGTAAATGTGAAAACATACCAACGCATCATCTAACTAATTTCCACAACACTAATTGGGAATATGTTTCTCATATGGTGGCAGGTTTCTGGACTACCTGTCAGATCTGTGTGTGTCTATGAATAAATCCATCCCAGTGACACAGGAGCTCATCTGCAACGCAGTTCTGGACTCTAGTAACTCTGACATCCTCATCGAAACCAAGTGAGCTCCTTATTCTTACCTGAATTCCAGTTTATTAGAATAGAATTATTTTGTGTATGATTAAGCGTTAAACATTATGAAAAACACACCTTGACACTACAGGTGAAGGTTGAAAATTTAGAATATGGTGCAAAAGTAAATTTATTTCAGTAATTAATCTTAGACTGAGAGACCATCTAAAGGCCCAGGAACCATTTGCAGGTGTTTTGGATTCCTCAGCTGATGAAAGTGTGACACTTTGAGTCTAGAATATTAATACCAGAGTATCCCTCTGTGAGTTACTGAACCTGACCAAAAGGTCAATGGGCACTCTAGGAGCCTTACCATGTAAACTTTATGATTACAAAACCTAATAATAATTTCAAAATTCATTAAATCCTACATTTTGCTGACAGTGCTGAGGAGGAGCTCGGAGAGCGTTGTGCACAGCAGCACGGTGTTGAGTGGAAAGTGGAAACCCGTTAATCTTTCAGAGAGTCTGGAAGACTTCTGGTTATTGGCTTGAGTAGGGATGAGCCGGATACTTGTTTATGACGAGTATCCGGTACGGATAAAGCATTTTTGACGAATACGAGCATGAAACGAGTAAAACTCGTAAATATCTGTAATCGTGCTGAAGGAAAATCCTCATTGGGTAACTGTTTTCACGCTCTGTGATTGGCCAGTCACATCGAGCGCCCGCCCCTCCTTACACACAAAACTGCAGTCTCAGTCCGACCCATCCACGCACACACATAGACAGTAACGAATCTTTCTGTGCTTGCTTCACTGTTGCTCACGTTTCTTCAGTACTCCCTAGATTTTCTTCAGCTCGCCTCTTTTTCGGTTTGATATTTAAAGTTACTGTTTTCGTTACGGCCCGTGCTGCGTCGGTCACTGCCTCCGCTCCGCTTCGGTCGAGTTTGTCTTTTTTCTCCTCTCTCTCTCTCTCTCTCTCTCTCTCTCTCTCTCTCTCTCTCTCTCTCTCTCTCTCTCTCTCTCTCTCTCTCTCTCTCTGTATTAATTCATGCACTTAAATATTAATGTTCTGATTTTATTGAAAAACTTGTTCTGTAAAAGTTCCTTTACTATTGCGATCAAAAACATTTAATCTCAACTCTGAAGCTGCTCTGTAAATAGTTTTCAAATGAACAATACACACAGCAACTTCTGATCAGTCCGTATCAATTTTAGACTTAAAATAATGTATCGATGTAAACCACACCCACTTCTGGGTTAGGCCATGGCCACTCCGAGTACAGATACAGATACAGATAATTTAGATGTTTGAACAGATACAGATAGTTGTGTACTCGCTCATCCCTAGGCTTAAGTAGCGCTTGTTATTCAGCTCCTGCTTCGAGTGTGTCTGTGGAGCACAGATCCATCCATAACAACATTTAAACAGCCACAAGTCTGTCTGAGGCAAAAACTCAGAACCTCGTAACCTCTTCATCCAGCTCTCTAGAGATATTTGTTTATACACAGGCTGCTGGTGACCAGTCCAGGTTTACGCTGAGCAGAAGGAAAATGTGTTTGGGCCACAGCAGGTGAAATATTCCTACTTTAAGTGAAATCGTTTCATTGCATTGTTTGTGTTACTGGGGCACTCTGATCAGCTTGAACCTCTCGCCATAAGAACAGCTTCTTTCCATCTGCTGTTAGACTTGTGAACAGCTTATAAATACACAACCATGCTCGTCTTCTGTACTTTACATAACGTCACGTTATCGGCCATATTACCATTACCTGCCTTTTTTATAGCAAAGTTTTATGCTAGTTTATTATATTTTATTCTACTTTATTCTATTTTTAATTATATTATTCATGTTATATGTAGCACGTTAGTACTGAAGCAAGTTCCTAGTTTGTGAATTGTTTGTTCACTGGCAATGGCAATAAACCTTTTTCTGATTCTGATTCTGATTGTTAAGACTAAATATTAATTAAAATGAATGGGAATTTAACGAATGATTATTCATTGTTTTAAAAATGAAAGTGACGGGGATAAATGGATCGTGCAGCCTCTGGCAGCGAGCACATGCTGCCTCCTCAGAGTGCGTCCAAACGCAGCAGCGATTCATTCCATTTCCTACTCCTAAAAGAAAGAACCCCAGTAGCCTTCGTTTGGTTAAAACGTTTTAAACAAAATACACTTCATTTCATTTCATTTCATTTCATTTTTTTGTTTATTTCATTCAATCAATCAAATAAAAGTTACATTAAAACAATTCATGTTCACAAATAATCATAAATGAAAAGGAGCAGAAAGAAGCAAAAACTTATCTGCCCCTTTTTCACATCAAGACATTAGCTGTTCAACTCAAAGCCTGTCGTTCACCTACCCGCCACACCAACACAAAACAAATCTATCAGCCTTCTTAAGGTCTTATTATGTCATCATGATATATTTGACACTTTTTTAAAATACAGAAAATGATTGATTGTTTTATTTCACTGTCAAGTCTATTCCATAAATAGACACCTTTAACTGTGATACATCTTTCCATTATCGCTGTTCGGAATCTTGGTTTTTGCCTCAATGTAGCCTTTAGTAATATCTTAGACTCAATTGGTTTTACTCAAACAATACATAGCTCCACCCATTCCTGTCATCATATATTGGACCTTGTGCTGACTTATGGCATAGAGTGTGAGGAAATAATGATCTTTCCACATAATTCAGTCCTCTCTGACCACTTTCTGATAACCTTTGAGTTTTTTATAACTAAGTTCTCGAGACATGAAAGTAAATTTCACTATAGTCGGTCTCTATCTGACAATGCTGTTGCATCTTTTAAATCAACTGTTCCAACTTTACTATCTTCAGCATCTCAGAGGAAAGTATCAGAAGGCAATATTTTTCTTTCTAGCCCTTCACAAATTGATGCTTTAGTTCACATTGTTACTTCATCTTTACATGTGGCATTAGATGATGTTGCCCCTTTAAAAATGAAGGTAATTAGGGACAGGAAGTTAGCTACCTGGTTTAATTCTCATTTACGAGCTTTAAAACAAAACTCTAGGAAATTGGAGAGAACATGGCGCTCTACGCACCATGAGGAGGCCTACCTATCCTGGAAAAATAGTCTTGTGCTTCATGAAAATAAGCTTCGACAAACTAGAACTGCTTATTTTTGATCGCTAATCGAGGAGAATAAGAATAATCCTAAATTTCTTTTCAGTGCAGTTGCTAAACTTACACCGAATCATAGCTCTGAGCCATCTATTCCCTTAGCCCTCAGCAGCAATGACTTTATGGGAATTTTCACAAGTAAAATTAATTCTATTAGAAACAAAATCTTTAGCATCCTCCCTAATGCGATTTCTTCTTCCTCAGTAAGTGAGGCAGCTTCAGAGGTGACTGTAGAACCTCATCTGTGTTTGAACCATTTTGATCCAGTTGAGCTTTCAGATTTATCAAAAATATTAGCTTAATCTAAACCTTCAACTTGCATTTTAGACCCAATCCCAACCAAATCATTTAAAGAAGCATTTCCTTTGGTTACTGCCCCCATTCTAGATATAATCAATCTATCCTTATTAAATGGATATGTACCACAAGATTTTAAGGTTGCTGTAATCAAACCTTTACTTAAGAAGCCTTCTCTAGATCCAGATGACCCATTGAATTATAGACCAATATCTAACCTTCCATTTTTATCCAAAGTCCTGGAGAAAATAGTGGTCATCCAAGTATGTGAGCATGATCTGTTTGAGGAATTTCAGTCTGCTTTTAGAGAGTATCACAGTACTGAAACTGCATTAGTGAGAGTTACAAATGATATTCTTATGGCCTCAGATAAGAATCTTGTGTCTGTTCTAGTCTTGTTAGATCTCAGTGCTGCTTTTGACACAGTTGATCACAATGTCCTTTTAGAAAGACTTGAACATGTTGTAGGGATCAAAGGAACAGTGCTAGGCTGGTTTAAATCCTACCTGTCTGATAGATTTCATTTTGTAAATGTACATGACAAATCTTCTTCATACTTCAAGGTTACTTGTGGAGTACCACAAGGTTCAGTGCTTGGACCAATTCTTTTTACTATGTATATGCTCCCAATTGGTAAAATCATTAGACAGCATGGGATAAACTTCCACTGTAATGCTGACGATACTCAGTTATATCTATCCATTAACCCTGATGAACCTAATCGGTTGGGTAGATTACAGGCTTGTCTTGAAGACATAAAAAATTGGATGACGTAGAACTTTTTGCTTTTAAATCAAGACAAGACGGAAGTTCTCATCTTTGGACCAGAAATCCAGAAAAGGAAATTGCTTAGTCAATCACCTGACCTGAATGGCATTAAATTAGTCTCCGGAAACAAAGTAAGGAACCTTGGTGTTATCTTTGACCAGGACATGTCGTCCAAATCCCAGGTTAAACTGGTTTGTAGGATTTCCTTTTTCCACCTTCGGAATATTGCTAAGATTAGAAGCATCCTTTCCAGGAGTGATGCTGAAAAACTAGTTCATGCATTTATTACATCAAGACTGGATTACTGTAATTCATTACTCTCAGGAAGTCCACAGAATGTAGTTAAAAGTCTTCAGCTTGTCCAAAATGCTGTTCGGACACTGTTGCACTATTTGTAATATTTCACTCTCATCTACTTTATCAAGAAAAATACTATCCACAATATACCCTAATAGTGTGCACAAAGACGAGGCTTCTTTTTAAAACTTTAACCATGTTTAATATGAGCCTTTTATATGCCACTCTACAAAACTACAAATACAAAATTAAACCAAAAACAAAAATCTAAATTTCTCTTCCAGTAAACGTGTGCACTCGCTTGTATAAAAAAAATCTATGTTTTGGTCTTCTTCTGTGTGTGCACATCAGTCCGTGCGTCATGACGTCACATGCACGAATAAATTGTCCATCGTCTTTTTTTGGACTGATTATTGGTGGTGGGAAAAATTATTCAACTCGCCCAACCCTAACCCAACACCATATTTCCCTTCGGAGCCCTGTTTTGATATTTTGTCTAATAATTTTCTAATTTGAAACTTTACTGTTAGTCAAGATTGTGCCCTTTGCTGAGCTTTTCACGAGCATTAAATCATAAACTTGTCACGTAAATGAAGAAGATTTGTCAGATTTCTTTTGTGCTGTTGCTCAGATTGGTGTTGTCGAGGTTTGAGATCGAGGCAGGAGTAAATGGGGAGGCTCCTGTAGAGGCGGAAGATGAGGAGGAGGTCTGGTTGTTCTGGAAAGACAACTGCAAGGAGATTCGCAATAAGAGTGTTCGTGAGTTGGCCCAGGATGCAAGGGAGGGCCAGAAGGAGGATCAAGAAGTGGTCAGCTACTACAGGTAAGATGTATTTCTTTGTTAAATAGGATTCATGGTAAAGGAATGACTCCTAATCTGGTGCGTTTCTGTTTTTCCCTTTTTTTCTGCAGGTGCCAGCTGAACCTCTTTGCCCGGATGTGTCTGGACCGTCAGTACCTGGCCATCAACAAGATCTCTGGTCAGCTGGATGTGGATTTGATCCTGCGATGCATGTCTGATGAGGACCTGCCGTATGATCTGCGGGCGTCTTTCTGCCGCCTGATGCTGCACATGCACGTGGACCGGGACCCTCAGGAGCAGGTCACACCTGTCAAATATGCCCGCCTGTGGTCTGAGATTCCATCCCAAATAGCTATTGATGAGTGAGTAAATCGTATTTCGTCTGTGATTTAGGCACGCGGTTGTCATTCTAAAGATGTTTTCTCATCAGTGAGCTTCTTCTCTCTAAAGCTACGACAATGATGGAACCACCCGAGATGAGATCAAGGAACGGTTCAGCCTCACCATGGATTTTGTGGAGAACTACCTGAGGGAAGTGGTGTCACAGAACGTTCCCTTCTCTGGCAAAGAGAAAAACAAGCTGACCTTTGAGGTAACTCCTCTGACTACCGTGTGAACAGATAGGAACTTAGGTTAGGCAGATGATTAATTATTCAGTTTTACTGACTTCGTTGCAGGTTGTGAACCTGGCGAGGAACCTCATATACTTTGGTTTCTACAACTTCAGTGACCTGCTGCGCTTGACAAAAATCCTTCTGAACATTTTAGACTGTGTGCATGTCAGCACTGTTTACCCCATAAACAAGATTGAGAAGGAGGATGAAAATAAAGGTAAGTGTAGAGTTTTTCGACTTGCGTCGCTGTTTTTTCTTATTCTAGATGAATAAAAGACCAAGAAAGCAGACTACACTTTGACTTTATGCTTGTATGTTTTGTAGCAGGCAGTAACGTCATGAAGTCCATTCATGAAGTGGGGGAGCTGATGACACAGGTGGTGCTGCGAGGAGGTGGTTTGCTGCCCACCACACCGACCCATCAGCCTGAGGGAGAAGTGGTGAAAACTCAAGCTGAACCTGAGAGGGAGGACATCATGGTCATGGACACAAAACTCAAGATCATTGAGATTCTACAGGTAGGACCCCTCCCCCCAAAGAAATTTACTCTCAAAGCCTAGCCTGAGTTCATATAGTGACCTCGCATTACTTCCTATAGTTTATTTTAAACGTGCGGCTGGACTACAGGATTTCCTGCCTGCTCTGTATTTTCAAACGCGAGTTTGATGAGAACAACCCCCAAAGAGACACCACCACCAGTGCCAATGGAACCAACAACGTTACGGCTCAGATGCCGGGTATTACACCACATCGTTTAACACTTGAGTCGTTTTCTGTTCTCATTAATCTGATAGGTGTTTCCTCCTTTTGATTTACTTCCAGGAAATTTAGACTTTGAGAACATTGAGGAACAAGCAGAAGGAATCTTTGGTGGAAGGTAGCTTAGAAATTTCCAGACCTGTTGCAGCTGCTTCACTAAAGCTTTACGTTTAATCTAGTTGCATCTATCAACGCGTTATTATTTTCTTCTCAAAGCGAGGAAAACTCTCCTCTAGACCTGGACGACCATGGAGGTCGCACATTCCTTCGGGTCCTGCTGCACCTGACCATGCACGACTACCCACCCCTTGTGTCTGGAGCTCTTCACCTGCTCTTCAGACACTTCAGCCAGAGACAGGAGGTCCTCATGGCCTTCAAACAAGTAAACTGACTGCACTCAAGCCTCTAGGACACCCATACACACATACGTAGCTGCAGCACAATGAGATGAGTCTTGCTTTTCTTTTTTAGGTCCAACTGTTGGTCACCAGTCAGGATGTTGAGAACTACAAGCAGATCAAGTCAGACCTGGACCAACTGCGCTCTATTGTGGAGAAGTCTGAACTGTGGGTTTACAAAAGGCAAGGAGAAGATGGGATGGATGGAGATGGACCTTCAGAGTCTGACAACAAAAAGAAGGTGCACTTTTTATTAGCTTCAGCATAAGGCATGTAGGATGTAAAGAGACAAAGCAGATCAACATGTTACAATTGTTCGGTTCTATAGGGAGATTCTCCCGGTTCAGATAGGAAGACATCAGAAAGCACCAGCAGTTACAACTACAGAGTTGTAAAAGAGGTATACCTCTTTTTCAAAGTGGTTTTATTTTAAATCTCTTTTTGTATCTAAACCCTGCTGCTGTCTTGTGTTTAGATCCTTGTTCGCCTCAGTAAGCTGTGTGTCCAGGAGGGATCTTCAGGAAGGAAGTGCAAGAAACAGCAGCAGAGGCTTCTGAGGAATATGGGAGCTCATAGTGTGGTGCTGGAGCTCCTGCAAATCCCCTATGAGAAGGTGCAAAACCCAGATTCTGACGTAAATCACAAAATAGTTTTAAGCTCTGCAGATATTTACAAATGAACTGTCCGTGATCTGTGCCAGGGGGAGGACGTTCAAATGCAGGACATCATGAAATTAGCTCATGAATTCCTGCAGAACTTCTGTGCAGGGAATCAACAGAACCAGGCTCTACTACATAAGCACATCAACCTATTTCTTAACCCAGGAGTGAGTACTGCAGCCATCTAAAATGTTGGCTTTTTTCCAGATAACACCACTGATCTGTGTGCTTCTTTCCATGGTCACAGATTCTGGAGGCAGTCACCATGCAGCACATCTTTATGAATAACTTCCAGCTGTGCAGTGAGATCAGTGAGCGAGTAGTTCAGCACTTCGTCCACTGTACAGAGACACATGGTCGACATGTGCAATACCTCAAATTTCTGCAGACCATCGTTAAAGCGGAAAACAAGTTCATCAAGAAGTGTCAGGACATCGTGATGGCAGAGGTCGGTTCAGTGTGGTCTACGGAAAAACCAGCCTGGTTTCAGAGCAGGCCTTGTGTGGTTTTTGCAGCCACCATATTTAGTTCTTCCAGTGCATTTTATACCCACATATGTCCATTCACTACAGCCTTGCCTTCTTTATCCCAACATGTACCTCCATGATTGCTCTTTTCGACTCAGCTGGTGAACTCTGGTGAAGATGTCCTGGTCTTCTACAACGACCGCGCCTCTTTCCAGACCCTGGTCCAGATGATGCGTTCAGAGCGGGACCGAATGGATGAGAGCAGTCCTCTGATGTATCACATCCACCTGGTTGAGCTGCTGGCTGTCTGCACCGAGGGCAAGAACGTCTACACTGAGATAAAGTGCAACTCCTTGCTTCCCCTGGATGATATTGTACGGGTTGTCACCCATGAGGACTGTATCCCAGAGGTATGATATACCCAACTTGATATGTATCAAAATATTTTTTGTTGAAATGCACCTTTTGCAAAACCAAAAATAAAATAAAAAACAGCAAACCAGTTACTTGTTTAGTAATTTGGTTAAATGTTAAAAGCTCTCATTCACTCGTTATATCAATAAATCTGCTGTGGTCGCTAGTATGAATGAATGTTTTCTGTGGAGAAAAACAAAACAAAACAAAAAAAACCATATATATATATGTATATATATATACATATATACATATATATATATATATATTAGGGATGTCCCGATCAGGTTTTTTTTGCTCCCAAGTTCGAGTCATTTGATTTTGAGAATCTGCCGATACCGAGTCCCGATCCGATACTTTCAATACATAAAAACAGAAAGACAGAAAGAAAGAAAAGGAAGAAACAGTTCCAGAATGTTCCTTATTTTTTATTTAATTGTCTTTTTATTTTTATTTTTAACAACAGATCACTTCTGTGAAGTAGCTTGAACAATCAAGTAATACATAACATAAATTCTTCACTTTTGGACTTTATTGCAAATATAAAAAGTCTAATATAAAAACAGATAGCACTTCAACTTAAAATACCTGGCAGGTGCCTATTTTGCCTCTGTCCCCAAAATGCTTAGATACGTCCCTGGGCATGGGACAGAGTTTTGAACATGATCTGAATTGTATCAACTATATAAATACTACATGCTGATACGTTATTGCTTTATATAGGTACAAATGTGTAGTGGGATCAATCTACCTACATTTTATGTTTTAAGAACTGTGTTTTGCTTTCTTGGTTTTTATTTTCCTATCTTCCTGTCCTGTCTGTCTCTTATCTATCTATCTATCTATCTATCTATCTATCTATCTATCTATCTATCTATCTATCTATCTATCTATCTATCTATCTGTCTATCTGTCTGTCTGTCTGTCTGTCTGTCTGTCTGTCTGTCTGTCTGTCTGTCTGTCTGTCTGTCTGTCTGTCTGTCTGTCTGTCTGTCTGTCTGTCTGTCTGTCTGTACAGATATATATACACAGACATACACACACATACACACACATATACAGGTCCTTCTCAAAAAATTTGCATATTGTGATAAAGTTCATTATTGTCTCTAATGTACTGATAAACATTAGACTTTCATATATATTAGATTCATTACACACAACTGAAGTAGTTCAAGCCTTTTATTGTTTCTAATATTGATGATTTTGGCATACAGCTCATGAAAACCCAAAATTCCTATCTAAAAAAATTTGCATATCATGAAAAGGTTCTCTAAATGGGCTATGAACCTAATCATCTGAATCAACTAATTAACTCTAAACACCTGCAAAAGATTCCTGAGGCTTTTAAAAACTCCCAGCCTGGTTCATCACTCAAAACCGCAATCATGGGTAAGACTGCCGACCTGACTGCTGTCCAGAATGCCATCATTGACACCCTCAAGCAAGAGGGTAAGACACAGAAAGAAATTTCTGAACGAATAGGCTGTTCCCAGAGGGCTGTATCAAGGCACCTCAGTGGGAAGTCTGTGGGAAGGGAAAAGCGTGGCGGAAAACGCTGCACAACGAGAAGAGGTGACCGGACCCTGAGGAAGATTGTGGAGAAGGACCGATTCTAGACCTTGGGGGACCTGCGGAAGCAGTGGACTGAATCTGGAGTAGAAACATCCAGAGCCACCGTGTACAGGCGTGTGCAGGAAATGGGCTACAGGTGCCGCATTCCCCAGGTCAAGCCACTTTTGTACCAGAAACAGCGGCAGAAGCGCCTGACCTGGGCTACAGAGAAGCAGCACTGGACTGTTGCTCAGTGGTCCAAAGTACTTTTTTCAGATGAAAGCAAATTTTGCATGTCATTCGGAAATCAAGGTGCCAGAGTCTGGAGGAGGACTGGGCAGAGGGAAATGCCAAAATGCCTGAAGTCCATTGTCGAGTACCCACAGTCAGTGATGGTCTGGGGTGCCATGTCAGCTGCTGGTGTTGGTCCACTGTGTTTTATCAAGGGCAGGGTCAATGCAGCTAGCTATCAGGAGATTTTGGAGCACTTCATGCTTCTGTCTGCTGAAAAGCTTTATGGAGATGAAGATTTCATTTTTCAGCACGACCTGGCGCCTGCTCACAGTGCCAGAACCACTGGTCAATGGTTTACTGACCATGGTATTACTGTGCTCAGTTGGCCTGCCAACTCTCCTGACCTGAACCCCAGAGAGAATCTGTGGGATATTGTGAAGAGAAAGTTGAGAGACGCAAGACCCAACACTCTGGATGAGCTTAAGGCCGCTATCGAAGCATCCTGGGCTTCCATAACACCTCAGCAGTGCCACAGGCTGATTACCTCCATGTCACGCTGCACTGAAGCAGTCATTTCTGCAAAAGGATTCCCAACCAAGTATTGAGTGCATAACTGAACATAATTATTTGAAGACTGACTTTTTTTGTTTTAAAAACACTTTTCTTTTAATGGTCGGATGAAATATGCTGATTTTTTGAGATAAGAATTTTGGGTTTTCATGAGCTGTATGGCAACATCATCAATATTAGAAACAATAAAAGGCTTCAACTTCTTCAGTTGTGCGTAACTAATCTAATATACATGAAAGTCTAATGTTTATCAGTACATTACAGACAATAATGAACTTTATCACAATATGCAAATTTTTTGAGGAGGACCTGTGTGTGTGTGTGCGTGTATGTATGTATGTATATATATATATATATATATATATTCCTCGTCGGAAATCGAGCTGACTGCAGTAGCGATCAGTATCCTCCAACCCGCTCGGAGTTTGCTAATGATCTATATTTCTGTTTGGATGTATGTCCAGCTCCATCCCCCTGCCTGTCGGCGCATTTAACCATTGAACCACTGGCTGTTCAGGTGCTGCTGCTGTCATTGCAGGAACGTGCGCAGTGTCGATAACTCGTCTCTTTTTGTGTCTCCTCTGTCTGTGCTGACGGGGCTGAATTCGCTGTGCGTCTCACGGCAGTGATGCACCTTTTGCGCAAAATGCGGACCTTCATGGAGCGCGTGTCCAACTTATCGGGAGTGGCTGCGTTGGGCACGGACCGTGGATGGCTGATGTTAGAGGGACAGATATTTTTTTAGAACTCGGCGATTTCGACTAATAAATGACCCGAAAATTTACCAGTGTGCACCGCCTAGAAAAAAGTATTTAAAAAAGGTATGCCGAGAGGTCAGAGAGTTTGAAGTGGCGGTGCATGTTGTTGCAATCCGAACCCACTGAAAGCACAGCTTTCAGTCCATATGTTCAGACTTTGGCCCATACATTTAGATTTTGGTCCATATATTCAGACTTCGGTTCATGTATTCAGAAGTATTCTGGTATAAATATATAATAATTTCCTGAGCGACATGCCATTGTGTGTGTGTGTGTGTGTGTATATATATATATATATATATATATATATATATATTAGTGGCGGGCCGGTACGCCTCTGTGTATTCGAATGTGTCGGTATGCCCCTGTCGGTCCGGTACGCACTTTCGTACGGGTTTCTACTCTAATTGTGCTGCATATTAACCTACAGCATGCTAACTGAACACATAGTGGAGCGCCGCAGAAGTTATGGCGAGCGACTCGGGAGAGGAAGAGCTCGAATATCCACCGTTGTCATTAAAGTCTCCTGTTTGGGAACACTAAGGCTTCCTGGTGAGACATGTAGCAATGAACACATGTATCCCCACATTGCCAAGCTAGCAAAATGCTACCTTGCCATACCAGCGTCCTCTGTCCCCAGCGAGAGGGGTTTTTCTACTGCTGGAGATATTGTAACAGCCAACAGATCTGCCCTATCTGCAGACAATGTGGACTAATTTCTGGCAAAAAACATGAAGGTTGAGTGAACCTAAAAAGGCAACAAGCTGGAACTCCTAATGTTGCAGAATGTTTTTGTTAACCTATTTCAATCTGAATAATTCCGTTTGTTCCTTCATTTACACTTTGTTCTTAAGAAAAACCAGCACAATTGTCATCTTGCAGATTCTTAAATAAATATTTAAACTTGCATATATTTATTTTTTATCTTATTTTTTCTCAGACTACATGTTAAAGAGTTTTCAAGAGATTATCAGAATAGTTGCACTTTAAAAATTCTTAGTTTTGCTTGTATGCACAAAATAATTTTTGATTTCAGTAGTTAAGCCAGCTCTTTTAGTTGCACTTTATTTGTAAAGAGCAAGTCAAATGTTGATGCTGCATTTTTCCAATAATAAAATATTGAAACCAGTCTATATTTTTATGTTAAACATTATGTATGTTAATTTTTATTTACTGGGAATGTCTCGCAGAATGTCATGCAAGTAAATGTTCAACTTAAATGTAAATAAAGAATTTACTGTTTACCCAAAAGCGTTTTTAATTTTTTTTACTGTACCGAAAATGTACCGAACCGTAATATTAAGCCAAGGTATGTACTGAACCGGGATGTCAGGCGTACGGCACACCCCTAATATATATACCGTATATAATGTGTGTGTGTGTGTGTTAGCATTTTTTAACGTTTGTATTCTTACCAGGTGAAGATCGCCTATATCAACTTTCTTAACCACTGTTATGTGGACACAGAGGTGGAGATGAAGGAGATCTATACATCCAACCACATGTGGAAGCTGTTTGAGAACTTCCTGGTAGACATTTGCAGGGTAAGACAAAGTATTTTCACACAATCTGAACATCATACCAAAGCATGCAGACAACAAACATATAGGTCATCATATTGTGGTTTTTACCTCATGCTGTTGTTATCTCTGCTATTTTCTAGGTTTGCAACAACACTAGTGACAGGAAGCATGCAGACACCATGCTGGAGCGCTATGTAACCGAGACTATCATGAGCATCGTCACATGTTTCTTCAGTTCACCTTTCTCTGACCAGAGCACAAGCTTGCAGGTAAATGGTTAAGGATTCCGTTTACATAATACAAGCAGTCACTTGAGTTTGCTCTAAAGAGGCTGAGCCAACATGACACTCTCCCCTGTACACAGATGGCACGTCATATGTATGTAAGTAATGAAAACCCCAGTTCTGTATCCACCTTTGGGTGTGTTCTTTTAGTATTCCATCTGAATGATGAAAAAGGATCCACGGTGTTGGTTTTAATGTTTCCACTGATTAGTCAGCACATAGACTCCTTCCCAGATGTGTTGGTGTGTTGCACAAGGTTTTTCTGGATTGTGGTTCAGATCCTGCACTGATGCAATGTGTTCTGTGGCTGTTTCTGGTTCCCCATACCTTTTACAATAAAACATGTCCATTATCCTCCTTAGATTTCCAAATCCTTTGAACAGAAACAGTACAGTAGAGGAAGGTTTCTGCTTAAAGGACATCATTTTGCTGTTTGTTTTGTGGAGTTAGTTTGTTTTGCATTGGTTCCAATAGAAAATGTAGAATCTCCTTTTTGAATTAGTTTGCACTTTATGATTTAGTGACATTTTTCCATTTCTCCTGTAACAGGCAGCCATTCTTGGAAAGTTAACAGAGGTATTTGTTGCGCTTAAAAGTCATTTCCAAGTAGAAATTAGCTTTATTTTTTACGTTGTGTTGAGTCATGTTCAGGGTTTGTTGACCTGCTGGACCTGACGTTGTTGGCCTGTCTGCTAGGAATAAGTATCCCTACAGTGTCTTGAATTTTACCTTTATTTCTTTTATTTATAAACGTATGTTTCATGAGGATGAAACTGCTTGAGATGAAACATCTCGTGTTCGAGGGGGTCCTCTTACCTTACAGTCCTCTTATCTTACATCAAATAAACTCAAGATAGCTTATTAATATATAGCGTTAATGAACTACATATCTAGGAATTAAAGGCTGTTGCTAACAGCTTGTGTTTTAATTCCTAAGAAGATCAAACAAATTAACGAATGAAATTTACATGCGCATATATATATATATATATATATATATATATATATATATATATATATATATATATATATATATAACAGCCATAAATTCATACACCAACTTGCTTGGTCTATGTTAATCAAAAGATTATAATATTTATTTTTAAAGATTTAATTTAATAGCAAATGTTTTTGTTATTTCAGAAGATCTAAAGATCTTTGCTTGTTCAGTGATCAATATACACCCATTCCATGTTAATTTCAAGATAGAGTCAAGTTTAAAAAGGTTAAGAAATGTATTACTAAACAATTTAAACATACAATTTAAAAGACAATTTATAAAAGCTTTGGTATTAAAAACAACCCTGTGTTTGGATGAATCTAAGGTGAAGTGTGTTTTGTTTGTGGGTGAAGCAATGTCTCAGAATGTGTATCTTGGAGAAAGGATGCGTTCTGGGTGAAAAAGAATGTGGTTTTGTCAATAAGCTAAGTTGTTCCTCTTAAAGAGCATTCAGACGCAATCTGTGTTCTACCTCACCATTAGGCGACCCTCGTCGTGGATCCGGAGGTCAGAGGAGGATGTTGAACAGCCTCAGGTTAATGGGTCCGGTAGAGAAGACCGATGGTACCGACTTGTTCCAGTCCTAGAGATGCCGCAGGCACACAGGTGGAATTGGTTTGCATCTGCAGATTCTTCAGAGGATCTTTCATGGATGTACAATCAAAGAGTCGGAGTACCCAACCCGGTTGGTTACCGGGGTCCCACCCTGGAGCCAGGCCTGGGGTTGGGGCCTGTGAGCGAGCGGTTGGTGGCCGGGCTTTCGCCCATGGGGCCCGGCCGGGCCCACCCCGAATCGGATACAGGGACTCATCCAACTGTGGATCCACCACCCGCAGGAGGAACATGAAGGGTCCGGTGCAGTGTGGATAGGGTGGCAGACCGAGGCGGGAGCCTTGGCGGTCCGATCCCTGGACAAGGAAACTGGTTTTTGGGACATGGAACGTCACCTCGCTGGCGGGAAAGGAGCAGGAGCTTGTGGCAGAGGTTGAGCAGTACCGGCTAGATATAGTCGGACTCACCTTGACCCATAGCATTGGCTCTGGAACCCAAGTCCTTGAGAGGGGTTGGGCACTCTACTTTGCTGGAGTTGCTCCGGGTGAGAGGCGGAGGGCTGGGGTTGGCTTTTTGTTAGCCCCAAGACTCTCTGCCTTTGTGTTGGTGTTTACCCCGGGGAACGAGAGGGTAGCTTCCCTGTGCCTTCGGGTCGGGGAACGAGTCCTGACTGTTTTTTGTGCTTATGGGCCAAATATCAGTTCAGAGTACCCACCCGTTTTGAAGTCCCTGGGATGAGTGCTAGATAGTGCTCCATCAGGGGACTCCATTATCCTGCTGGGGGACTTCAATGCTCAAGTGGGCAATGACAGCATGACCTGGAGGGGTGTGATTGGGAGGAACGGCCCGCCTGATTGGAACTCGAGTAGTGTTTCATTATTGGACTTCTGTGCAAGCCGCAGTTTGGCCATAACAAACATCATGTTCGAACATAAGGATGCCCATCGGTACACTTGGTACCAGGGCGGCCTAGGTCGCAGGTCAATGATAGACTTTGTAGTCGTATCATCTGACCTGAGGCCATATGTTTTGGACACCCAAGAGAAGGGAGGAGCGGAGCTGTCAACTGATCACCACCTGGTGGTGATTTGGGTCAGATGGCAGGGGAAGATGTCGCGTAGACCTGGCAGACCCAAACGCATAGTGAGGGTCTGCTGGGAACGCCTGGCAGAAGAACGGTCTTCAACTCCCACCTCCGGCAGAGCTTTGACCACGTCCCGAGAGAAGTGGGAGTCATTGACTCCTAGTGGGCCTTGTTCCACTCTGCGATTGTTGAGGTGGCTGTTGCTAGCTGTGGTCGCAAGGTGGCCGGTGCCAGTCGTGGTGGCAACCCCTGTACCCGCTTGTGGACACCAGAGGTTCGGGGAGCTGTCAGGCTGAAGAAGGAGGCCTACAGGGCATGGCTGGTCTGTGGGTCTCTGGTGTGGTACCGGATAGCCTAGCGGGGTGCAGCAGTGGCAGTTGCCGAGGAAAAATCTCGGGCGTAGAAGGAGTTTGGTGAGGCCATGGAGAAAGACTATTGATCGGCTCCAAAGAGGTTCTGGCAAACTGTCCAGTGCCTCAGGAGAGAAGGGCAGCAACTCGATCACACTGTTAACAGTGGGGATGGGGAGGTGCTGACGTCAACTGGGGCTGTAGTCGGACGGTGGAAGGAATAATTTGAGGAGCTCCTCAATCCCACCTATGCACATTCTGAGAAGGAACCAGAGCCGGGAGACCTGGGGATGGACTGTCCAGTCTCGGGGGCAGAAGTTACTGAGGTAATCAAACAACAACACAGCGGCGGAGCCCCAGGGGTGGATGAAATTCGCCCTGGGTATCTCAAGCCTATGGATGTTGTAGGGATGTCGTGATTAATATGTCTCTGCAACAATGCGTGGTCATCGGGGCAGTTCCTGTGGAGTGGCTGACCGGGGTGGTGGTCCCCATCTTTAAGAAGGGTGACCTGAGGGTGTGTTCCAACTATAGGGGATCACATTCCTCAGCCTTCCTGGAAAGGTCTACTCCAAGGTACTGGAGAGGAGGGTCTGATCGATAGTTGAATCTCAGATTGAGGAGGATCAATTTGGTTTTCATCCTGGCCGTGGAACTGTGGACCAGCTCTATACCCTTGCAAGGGTGATGGAGGGGGCATGGGAGTTTGCCCAACCAATCCACATGTATTTTGTGGATTTGGAGAAGGCTTATGACCGTGTCCCCAGGGGCACCCTGTGGGGGACGCTCCAGGAGTGTGGGGTGGGTGGCTTTCTGTTGAGGGCCATTCAGTCCCTTTACCAGAGGAGTACGAGTTTCGTCCGCATAACCGGTAGTTAGTCTGACCTGTTCCGGTGAGGGTTTGACTCAGCCAGGGCTGCCCTTTGTCACCGGTCCTGTTCTTTACCTTATGGACAGAATTTCTAGGCGTAGCCGTGGTGTGGAGTGTGTCGAGTTTGGTGGCAGGAGAATCTCGTCTCTGCTTTTTGCGGATGATGTGGTCCTCCTAGCTTCATCCATCTCTGACCTTCAGTTCTTGCTGGGTAGGTTTGCGGCCAAGTGTGAAGCGGCTGGGATGAGGATCAGCACCTCCAAATCTGAGACCATGGTTCTCGACCGGAAAAGGGTGGCTTGCCAATTCCGGGTCTGGAGAGAGGTCCTACCTCAAGTGGAGGAGTTTAAGTATCTCGGGGTCTTGTTCACGAGTGAGGGTTGGAGGGATCGGGAGATCAACAGGCAGATTGGTTCAGCATCTGCAGTGATGTGGATGCTGAGCCAATCTGTCGTGGTGAAGAGGGAACTGAGCCAGAAAGTCAGGCTCTCGATTTACAGGTCGATCTATGTCCCAATCCTCACCTATGGTCATGAGCTTTGGGTAATGACCGACAGAACGAGATCACGGATACAAGTGGCCGAAATGAGTTTCCTCCATAGGGTGGCCGGGCTCAGCCTTAGAGATATGGTGAGGAGCTCGGACAGTCGGGAGCGACTTGGAGTAGAACCACTACTCCTTCGCATCGAAAGGAGTCAATTAAGGTGGTTTGGGCATCTGGTCAGGATGCCTCCTGGATGCCTCCCTGGGGAGGTGTTTCGGGCATGTCCTGCCGACAGGAGGCCCTCGGGTCGACCCAGGACACGTTGGAGAGGTTACATCTCCAATCTGGTCCGGGAATGCCTTGGGGTCCTGCCGGAGGAGCTGGTGGAGGTGGCCGGGGAGAGGACTGTCTGGAGCTCCCTTGTTGGGATGCTGCCCCCGCGAACCGGACCCGGATAAGCGGAGGAAGATGAGATGAGAAGAGACGAGATTCTTAAGGAATCTCGTAGCATCATCTTTGTTCTGCAGGTGTCGTTTTGTTGTGTTGGAGCAATTTCCGCCAGCGTGACAGAATTTGCTTGTTTGGTTAAAGAGCGTTGGGCGGCCGTCCCAACCTTCTCTAGAACTCCCTTGCAACTGACGAGAGTTCTGTTTTAAAAGATGGTTATTATCATTTCTAACGAATCAGGTTTTGACATGTAGAAGGAAGAATTAACAAACCCTCAGAAACACGCCTCCCTGAAGATAGAAAATTCTGGTGTTATCGGAAAAGATCATGTGAGTGCAGTTACCTTTAACTTAGTTACTGTGACCTGTGTGAGCTGACTAAGTGCACATGATTCTTGTCATAGTTAAACATTACTGATAATCATAAATAATTATTAACCAAAGAATAATAATTAATTTCAGTAATTAAACACAGTTATAATGAACCTTGATGATCAGCAGTAAAAAGAGTTTATTTAAATGATTTTTTTTTTAAATCTTGAAATGTCCTCTTCTTGCTGTGGATGAAATAGCAGTCAGATAAGCAGCCAGCTGCATAGATTAAAGGAGTGGTAGCAGACTTTATGTCTGCTGTGCAGGACTCTATTGCAGATTGGAGTAGTAGCCAGGGCAAGGTGACCCAGGCTGTGCATCTGACCTGTGAGTCTTAAAACTCATCCTATCCAGGTGAGTAACTGAAATCCAGTCTGTAAGAGAAGAACAACTAGTGCCCACTCTAGTTGGATCAGCATTCAATTGAGTAAAATTTGAGCTTTTTAAGAGATTACATTCTGCGAGGGTGGATTGATCAAGGCAATTTAACTCATTCACTGCCAGCCGTTTCCTGATCAGTAAAGTCCTTCACTGCCAGCGTTTTTCAGTTTTTACAGTTTTTTTAAGAGTTACAGAACATTGTGCGCTAGGATGATGCCAAAACTAACAAAACACACCTCTTACATCAGGAAGAATCTGACCGTTTCGAGTGTTATCCGTTCTTTCATAATCCGTTGTCGAATTGTGATCGACAAAAGCTTTTCCGGTTCGCGCCTCACTTTTTTTACAGCAGTGGCCCAAAACGATCTTCTAACACATGGATTTTCTGCTTCCTGATCACATGACGTGTGACTTACGCGGATGAAGATCGGCTTTAGAGCTGGGATGTTTGTTCTCACGGTGCGGAGGCTCGTTCCGACACCCACAGAGTAAAATAATGCAAATGACGACTGTAGTGCTGATATCGCACTTACGATACATTTGCGATGTACTGTGCAGCCCTACTAGATTCCCAGTAAAGCCTTATGGGACATGAAGAAGAACAAAGCAGCTGTGAGAACACATATGCCAATGGGGAACTGGCCATCACAAGGACTGTGACATTTCCCCGTGGCCTGGCGCCAAACCTGTGTTTACAGTCCAGAGGAGGGGGGTTCTGGGTTAGACACTACCTGGATGGGGCGGGGCAGTGCATGATGGTGCAAAACTTTTCCATCCAGCTATTTGCAACAGCTTTGTTGACCTGAAGAGGAGCTGCAGCTCAGAGGGAAGAATGCATGTGTTGCAGAATTTACTTTGGGGCATTTTTGATGAGGAAATAACATTATAACATGATCAAAAGATCTGAAAGTGAATTTAAAACCAATGTTCTTTTCTTCTTTCCTGATGTTTTTGTTTCTTCATAATTTGATTTGATTTTTCTTACAGACTCGCCAGCCAGTATTTGTTCAGCTGCTTCAGGGAGTGTTTAGGGTGTACCACTGTAGCTGGCTTAACCCTGTTCAGAAGGCCTCGGTCGAGGCCTGCATTAAAGTGCTGTCAGACGTGGGTAAGCAGTGAAACACCACTGATAGCTGAGTAAGCTCTCTGTTTTGATGATGATGATGATGATGTAATGTACTCATACTTCATATCGCATTTCTGTCTTTTTCAGCAAAGAGCAGAGCGATAGCCATTCCTGTAGATCTCGACAGTCAGGTGAACAACTTGTTTGTCAAGTCCAATAATCTTGTGCAGAAGAGCATCCTCAACTGGAAACTATCTACTAAAAACACATCAAGACAAGACTCGAGTCTTTCTGGGTCTAAAGACTACAGAAACATCATCGAGAGGCTACAGGTTTGTAGCAAAACATCAGACCACTTTCTACACCAATGAGCAGTGTTGGGGAGTAACGGAATACGTATACAGCCATTACGTATTTTGAATACTAATTATGAGTAACTGTATATTCCTACATTTACTATTTTTAAACATGGTATTTAGAATAGAGTTACGTTCGTAATACCATTGGAATACTTCTGTGTTTTACACTCGAAAGATGAATAAATACATTTTGGCAATGCGCATCTGCATTGTGTAGAATATATAGTCTAGCCACAGTCCATTGACGGCTCTCAGTTGTGGGGCGATATTTACGGTTGTCTTTTAAACTATCTATGCATGCTGTTGTATAACAACCAATGTGACGTACTCACCGCTACAGATGTCAGTCAAACTACATGCTCCCACTTGGAAGTATTCCAAGTATTTAGACTATAATACCACCTGGATTAATGGAATATGTTACAAAATACATTTTAAAGCAAGTATTCAGTATTCTGTAACTAAATACATTTACACAGTATTCTCCCCAACACAGCCAATGAGGCTCATGGACACTATCCCTTAAAGGAGCCAGATCATGCTATTTGAAGTCTTTGAGAGCAGAGGTAGACACAATCTATGATAAAATTATTCCGTTGGCACTATTAAGATGCCATTTTATTGTAAATGAGTTATTTTTGTCAACCTCGATTTGTACCCAGAAATCAATAGTATGTTTCAGTATGGCTCTGCACACGACTGTTTCGACAAAACTCGCCTACAAACGTGTCTAAGTATTGTAATGGCTATGGCAGTCCAGTGGGTGTGCCTTGGTACTCTTAACCACTGGACTGCCAAGTCTGTTACAAAATAATATTCGCTTAACACACAAATCCTGTGGTGGCCATTACGTGCATCGTTGTGGACACGTCGTTTACCGCGGTGTTTTGTCCTCAGTGCAGAAGTACTTTATCAGAATATCCACTCAGCTACCGGTCAAGGTTTAAAGTACCATTAGTCCTCACACATTTGACCCATTCCCTGGTGAGTTGCAGCAGTGGCTGTGCTCGGGATCTATTTGATGGTTTAACCCCCAATCCAACCTCCTAAAGCCAGAGGCTGGGGCACACCGGAGACAGATGTGCCACGTCACGCCGCGCCATCATTTTAAATAGAAGCCATTATAGTTACTGAGAGTGGCTACATGGAGGGTGCAGCGTTGTGTCCCAGAAGCGCTGGTCTGTGCTGAAGATGAGTGCCAGGCTGTTTACAACATTGTGTAGTACTTTACAACAGCCATTACGACGCAGAACGGCTTTACGGCCCAAACCCAACCGCCGTCATAAACCAAACTGCAGCAGCGTACCAAAAGGCCAAGTGTCATCAAAATGACCACAAGTTGACTTTTACTTTACAGGCCAACTTTTTCATACCGTGGTGCCGATTTGAAAAAAAGAGCTTGAGCCAATATTCTTAACAAATCCTGCGTGTGTCATGTGCCGTCAAGGCTGCAAGATGCAGGAGTTCTTATCTTCTACTCTCAGAATAAAGTTCCCTGACATAAATAACTTCAAAACTTCATATAATCATATTTTGTTGAATGAACAATATGTTTAAATACAAAGTCTTTGATTAATGTGTCCTATATTTTACATTGTGGGTTGAAATTAATATTTTTCCTCTAATGATTTATTTCAGGTCTTAAATTACACCAGATCAGTAATTGTTGAATTATTAATTAATCTATAAGTATGAACACAGTAATGTTATAATATTATTATTAATATTTAACATTTTCACTTCATTCTAAGAGAATCAGTCCCTCACTCAGATACTTAGAGGTTAACTCTGAGGTCTTTGGTAATGCCCTTTTAAACCTGTCAAATTCATATTTGTCTAAATTTGTCAACAACAGTTAATAAATATAGGGATCACTTCCTGATCCCCAGTTGTTCACCAGCTCACTTGGTTAGGCCGGGTGAGCAATGCATTTGGGACCGTCATCTATTCTGACCTAGGTCAAAGCCTCTCTGCAACGCTTGAGAGTGATATCAGACACAACAACACACCTCAGACGTAGAGCGTCTAAATTGCAGATCCTGGTAGTATCTTCTGGTCGGTGATATCTGAATTCAAAGGGAGCTACGACTGTTTAAGATTCCTGCAACTATGACGTCCGGTGAAATCACCACTCAGGCTACCTCATCCCTGGACCGCTAAAGGAGAATCTGCACAATGGTGTTGGATGGTTTTCTGAATATTCCATAGTTTATTAAATGTAGCATCCAGGAATGCAGTTTTCATCTACAGTTTGACCTTTTCAGTAACCGGTCATCTACATACATGTGTCTGTTAATATATTAAGCTTAAAAGCAACAATATTAACCCCCAATTTCTTACAAAACCATACAGTCAAACTGATTTTACATCCCAGATACTTAATAAGGTTTTGCTAAAACAATCTAGCTTGCATTCCATCATGATTATAATATTCAGTCAAATATTCAAAGACCAATCAGATTGATAATTCATATTTATATGGAATATCACATCTTATTGATGATTTAATTTAATAAATGTATCAAAAATCCTCCACCACACTAGCCTAGTGAACTAGACCAAATTCTTAGTCTGGCTTGCCAGGCTACCACTACACCGCGTGGGTTTAAGATCAGAGACTAGCTTCATGGGGAGGAGAAATGCCTGATGATGCACATGGGCTACTGTTGTCTGTTTGCAGGCAGGAAATCAAATTGAAGCTGAGGCAAGAAAAGGCATGAATGCAGCCAAACTAGATTTTGTGTTTATTTCTCACGAGAAAATAACAATACCACTTGATAAAAAGCTCCAAAAAGTTAATTTACCATGATATGGCTCCTCAACGCTGTCGTCTTCACAGATTTTGCAAAAAAATACAAGACTGCGTTGCTGTTGAATGAGAATGATAATAGTATTTTTATAGCCTGTCCTTTATTCATTGGGTTTACCTTTTTTAATTCTTTGCTGCAGAAAAAAAACCACATTTAGTTTCGTTATGGCCTTTTGCTACAGAAACACAGATGAAAAGTGTTTTACATCTTCCATAAAACAATTAAGATTCTTAAGTTAATGCTGGTCAACAGCTGGCTTCATTCTGAGTGTGACGTAATGCTTTTGGTAGCTCTGACTGCGGCATACACAATTCATTAGAAGGAGCATTAGGAATTGTTTTCAGTAAATGCACCAAGTTGCCCCACCCAACTTGTAACACATGACTCAGTTTTCACTGGAAGTCTTCAAACTCACTGACCCGTCTGGTTTGGTTCGGCTCTTATCTCAAGCCAACACTCACACATGCAGTACAGGCGCACACGTGCGCAAGTGTATGCTCACACACACACACACACACACACACACACACACACACACACACACACACACACACGAAACATCAGGCTTGACGCTCAATTTGCCCAAAAACAAACTATGTATTATGATACCTATGTAGTCTAATATTATCAAAGTAGAGATAAAGAAGGGTAATAGTTGAGTTTCACGTTTAAATAATCCTTTTTCTTTGATTCTCTGGTGTATTTGTATCTTATGAATCTTATGTTATAACCTGCAGTTAGTGTGATTAAATTTTAAAGTTGTTTTTTAACTGTCATTGTGATTCGTTGGTGGGATTTGATCACATTTCTTGAGAAAATTACCTACATTTCTTTTGGTGAATGGCCTGTATTTGTTTAATGCTTTCCACAACTCCCCAAGGCACCTCACAACACAATCAGTCGTCCACCCATTCACACACACATTCACACACTGGTGATAATAAGCTACGATGTAGCCGCAGCTGCTTTGGAGGGCACTGACAGACGTGAGACTGCCAAACACTAGCATCACCGGCCCCTCCAACCACCACCAGCATTTAGTGTCTTGCCCAAGAACACAACAGCAGCATTCTCTAGCAGGAGCTGGGATCGAACCTACAACCTTCCGACTACAAGACAACCTACTACACCTCCTGAGCTACTGCCGCCAAGGAATTTTTCAGGAATATCAGACTAGGAATTGTTATAATATTTTGTGGATGAAAAAATAAAATGAGCCTGAATTCTGATTTTACCAGAATATTTCCACATCAAAAATTTAAAAAAGATTAGAAATAAAAGAATAACATTTATATGTGAAGACATGTTTTCACATATTTAGAGTAAAATGTCAAAGAGCAAGATATATTTTATTTTACATGTACATAAATACATGAAGGGTAAATTATAAAATGAATAGAAACATTTATTTTGATTCATTAATTGTTTAGTATATTTTTTCCTCCTCCTCCTCAGGACATTGTGTCTGCACTAGAGGACCGTTTGAGGCCGCTGGTCCAGGCTGAGCTCTCGGTCCTGGTGGACGTCCTGCATCGTCCAGAGCTGCTCTTCCCTGAAAATACAGATGCACGCAGGAAATGTGAAAGTGGAGGATTCATATCAAAGTATGTCTGTATGTCTTATGATGGTGACATTATTGATAGTCAGAACAATGAGTAAGTACAGTAGGCATGATGAGTGCCTCACTTCATCTGCCTCTCTTCTTACCCAGATGCACCATCACTCTGGAACAGGGTCCATCTGGATTCATCAGATCAGTTTTTAATAAAGTGTTGGACAGTTCTTAACCCAGTTTTAGTCATTTCTGCATCTCATTAGATGATGCCTAAGTTCTGACCCTTCTCAAACAGACTTACATATTTTCCACGACCACCAGATTTGCCTATCTATTTGCTTGGTTAAATCCACTTGGTGACCATTTTTTAGCCAGGTAGTGTATAAAATATAGCTGGGTTTAACTCTCTTCAACTTAAACATTTGTCTCTGTTAGATGATGAAGCATCAAATCTTTGTAGGAATAATAAATGTTTTTTTCTTTGTTCATTCTCCTGCTTTAGACTCAGAACTTAGTACATGATATATATATATAAATACATATATATATATATATATATATATATATATATATATATATATATATACATATACAGTATATGTATAAATATGTATGTATATATGTATATGTATATATATATGTATATATGTGTATATATATATATATATATATATATATATATATATGTGTGTGTGTGTGTGTGTGTGTGTGTGTGTGTATATATATATGTATAGGTGTATTTATGTATATATATGTGCATATGCATATGTATATGTGTATATGCATATATATGTATATATATATATATATGTATATATGTATATGTATTTATATATATGTACAGGTATAGGTGTGTGTGTGTGTGTGTGTGTATATATGTATACATACATACATAAAGTGTATGTATGCATGTATATGTATATATATATATATATATATATATATATATATATATATATATATATATATATATATGATCACACATTCATACGCTGGTGATACTACATTGTAGACACAGCTGCCCTGGGGTGCGCTGACGGAGGCGAGGCTTCTGAGCACTGGCGCCACCGAACCCTCTGACCATCACCATTATTATAGATCAACTGAATATTTTCAACTCTGAAACCTTTCCAATCCTTTGAGCCACATTTCTTTCTTCTGCAACAAAATAATTAAAACAGAAATATCCAGAGCCACAGAACGCACATAAAGCTTTAAATATTGATCCTATTGTACATGCTGTTGACTCCATCATTAAGGAAAAGATTAAATATTGCCTTTAGTTGATCATTTCCTTTAGGACAAAGAAATAGAACAAACTTGCAGTGAAACAATAATAATTTATTCATATATATAAATACATTAATATATACATCTTGACTTGCGATGGGGAAAACTGTTGTTTCATCATCCAGCATCCATCTCACCTGGCAGAAGCTAACAATTAGCATTCGGAACTACGCCACACAGCATAACTTCTCTAGACTTGTGTTATTTGTGGAGATAGAACATCAGCGTTGCAGAGCACACTGAGTCAGTGGTGGAGTCACATTGCTGTTAGCCAATCAGAGTTGAGATGTCCAAATATCAGGAAATAAGACTCCAAATATCTAAATGAAGTTGCATACCTGGTTGATTGCACACCCTTGTATCTGTGAGATTAGCTTTTCAGGGACAAAAAATTCTATGATTTTTAAAGAAAATCTTACAGACATGTAGTTTATTGTGTGAAAAAAGCCCATTAGATCCCTCCATCTTCTACAACAGTTACTTGCTATGGAAACCTAAGGTTTAAATTACTCACATTGTTCTTTTCTTTTTTCCTAACTCACAGCTTCTAATTAAGTCGCTTTAATTAAATGTGTGTACTTTTCTGTTTGTTGTCTGTGCTCAGACTGATCAAACACACCAAGCAGCTGCTGGAGGAGAATGAGGAGCGTCTGTGCATCAAGGTTCTGCAAACACTCAGGGAAATGATGACCAAAGATCGAGGCTATGGGGTGAAGGTATTTGGGGTTTTGTTACATGTCTGTCTGTGGTTCTGTTCTATGATTCTAAAATCAAACAAGTTAAATAATTTTTGGACACCTCAGAGAACATCGATCTTCCTCTAGAATGCTTTGTAGTTTCCTCTGGAGCCGGGATTATTACAGTCATAGGAGAACGTGTCTTTACATTTTGCATGTGAAACCACAGATGTGTCTGCAGTTTAGTTTAGTTTTAATGTTTTTAAGAGGATATTAAATTTTAGCACAGCTAAAAAATTGGATTGGCTCATTATTTCCTTCTAAAAACTCTGGTGCTTTACAAACGAGTGATACAAGTTATGGATTTCTGCATAATTAACACTATTAGCATGCATGTTTCTATTCCTCACACAACCATTTTACACTCATCCATTGGCTACTAATGGGCTATCATACTAACACTAAATCTATTTAGCTCGTGAGCCCTACACTCACTATTGTCTCCAATAATGCAACAGAATTTATTTATTCATTTATCAGTCATTTGTTAGATGTCACTGACTCCAGTGGCTTAGTACTCCAGTATACTGATAGTAGTATTTTAATGTGACTGCACACTTCTAGTCACTAGCACTAGCACCTGTGGGTGTGTTTACCTGTCGGGTACAGTGCTGTAGTCCAAATAGACTCTCTTCAAGCTGCAAACAAGCAGAACAGAGCTCTTTACTACGAAGCTAGATCAGCAGATCATCAAGCTGGATCTCTTCTTACCTGGGTTTGTTACTATGGTAACTTACCGTGGTCCAGAGCCAGTTAGGTTTCCAGATCAGAGACCAGACATGTCAACAAACCACCTCTCAGTCAATCAATGTTCTTTGAGACTTGGGGCGGGGCAGAGATCTTGCACCATGTTGTTGTCAGAGTCTCTGCCATTTCCTACTGACCAGTTCTCATCAGCTCCCTCTGCCTGAAGCAGCATCATTGCTAATGCTTGTTTCACGGGGAACATTCTTCTAAAAGCCGTTTTAGCAGCTAGTTTGCACACACTGACATGTACTGACGGGCGCCAGCATATAACACCAGTTCTCAGATCCCTTCATTGGTTGCCCATCACTTTCAGGGTTCAATACAAACTCCTACTTTTTGTTTTCAAATCCCTCCACGGTCTTGCCCCTGCGTACTTATCTGACCTTCTCTCAATTTATTCCCCCGGCCGCACACTTTGGTCCTCCAGCTTGTTGCTCCTCGAGGTCCCGGAAGTGCATTACAAATCATGTGGAGAAAGAGCTTTTTCCATTGGTGGTCCTAAACTGTGGAATGAACTCCCAGTCACAGTTTGACAGGCATCCTCCTTAGAAGTTTTTAAGAAGTTTCTAGATTAAAGACACACTATTTTACCCTTGCATTTAACAGTTAGCTGCTGGATGGGCTTTATTACTTTACTATACTTGGAAGACATGTTTCCATTGGTTTTATTGGTAACTTATTTTATTTTTGGCTTGTTTTATTGTATTCTTGGTTGCATTTTATTGTTTCATGCGTTATATTTATATTATTGTGTGACTGTTCAGCACTTTGGTCAGCCGTATGGCTGTGTTTTTTAAAGCGCTATACAAATAAAGATGATGATGATGATGAGAGTTTGAACGGACAGTGAGCATGTGTGAGCTGGGAAGTTGGTTGCTTAGCAACGGTGATGACTTCCGGGGGGAAAATTACCATGTAATCAATAGAACCGTCAGGGTGACAACTTGTGGGAGACAAAAACAACCACATTTCTATTTTGATATGTTGTTTTATGGAAATTATAACAGAAAAATAGGAAAGGCCAGGACAACATGAGATCCATCTAAGTGAAGTTATTACCTATCAAAATGTGAACACAGGCAGAATGACTGTTTGCTTTAACAGTAGAACTCTCAAGGCAAAGAGAAACATCTAAAACTGGATTCGGCGGGTCGGTTGTTTTCTAGTTTCTTGATCTTTAAAATACTTTTTTGTCATTTATCAAGAAGAACTGGATCAGAGTCACAGGTTTGTCTGTGATGGGTGCTGTATGTAGTTAGGTTTTATTAATCACAGGTCTGTGATGGTTTGTAATTCTATTTATCATGAAATTAAACCAAAATCCAAACAATGGAAATAAAAACCATATATGTTTTCCCTTTTTGAAAATAATTTGATTTACCTGCACTGCGTTCAGCCTACACTCTGCATCCGTTGATCAGCAGTTTGAGCTGGAGGGACACGTTTCCACCATTCTGGGTTTAGAGTTGAGGGATGGACAAAATAGGCTCAAGGGACACAAACGGTCCACTTGCCACAATTTGGCCACCGCTGCTCTAGACTATGAAAGATTTCCTGTTTTATTTATTTATTTATTTTCACGATAACAGATTAGAACGTCTGTCCTCTGAGAACACCAAATTCACTAAACTTCCTGTCTGTATGTTCATGTTCACTTCTACAGGCGTTTAAAAACAGCTGATTAAAATCGTTCACCCTTTTTATGTAACTTTTATACAGAGAAAAAGAACTGATTTAAAATAAATCCTCCATGTTAGTCATCAGTCTAAACGGTCTGCAGCATTATGAGGAAGACTAAATAAATAAATATCTGATCAGTTATGAACCAATAACTAGAATATATACAGTCATGTCTAATATAGAAACACTGATACGCCATGGTGATGGTAGCATCCGTTACTTTCTGTTTCACAAGTTTACTAACTTCGTTTCAGGTGTGCATGCATGCGTGCGTGCGTGCGTGCGTGCGTGCGTGTGCGTGTGTGTGTGTGTGTGTGTGTGTGTGATAGAGAGCTTTACATCTTGTGAACGGGGCTCTAACCCACTAACAAGCTCTACTAACTGTCTGCCTACTACTTCTTCTCTTGCAGCTGATTGCCTTTGATGATGAAACGGATGTGGCTGAGGTTGATCATTTTACTTACTATCATCCATCCGTCCGTCTCCCACTAACATTTTTGTGCTTCCAGTAGACCTTTTAGCCCTGCAGTCCCATCTGTGAGACGTGCTAGAAGCTTAGCTCATCCCTCTCGCCGTGTGTCCGTTTACATGGTCAATAGATGTAGCCTTAAAGTGTTTTAGCTCAGTTTATGCTTCTGTCTGTGTTGGTTGCTATGTTAGAGTGAAGTCTTATAGTCATACTTAGTTTTTCAATAGATTTATCACTATTGGTTGTGTTTAAATGTTTAAACATTTGCCTTAACGTTTGTCAGATCTAAAGAAGATATAGATCTCTGATGTTGATTATGATTGATTCATTTATTTTCCAGACCATGTTAAGCTTATAAATGATGTTTGGGGGATCGGTGAGAAAAATTTAGAACATTAAAAAATGTTTAAAGTTACAACCAAAAGTTATTTGTGTAAAGAAAATAAAATGACTAATTAAAATAACACTACTAAGTAAAATTTGTCAATGTGAGGTTTTAAAGACATTTAAAATAATTAAATGAGGATGTTGATTTCTAGAGGTGACTGATTTAAGTCTTGGGACCACTAAAATACGTCCAAACCAGCTTTTATTGAGGAGCCAACAATATTAGCCAGTCAGCTAATCTGTGAGTTTGGGATGGAACATAGTTGTACACGCAGGTGAGAGCGTCGCGGGTCAGCAAGAACATTTAGGAAGTTGATAGAAAAAGTTTAAAGTCAATTTCTGGTGCAGGGAGCAGCTGTGATCAAAGAATGAGTCATTCTTTCAACACAACGTTTAGGTATCAGCTTTGACTGTGAGCTTTTCTGCTGAACAGAACTAATCTGTTCATCAAATTTAACTCCTGGTCCATAATTACACCCAGATTGGTGACATATGGTTTAGTGTATGGCTGCAGCGATCCGAGGGCTGCAGGAAGGGTGTGTGAGTTCTCCTTAGGGCTAAACTAAATAACCTCAATTTTTTCCTCATTCAGAGTTTTTATCTGTGCTTTCCTGGTTTGAGTCATTTAAGTGGTTTTAATACTTTCTATTTCTCTATCTTGTCCCAGAAACTCCAGTCTTGTTAATGACAGGTGGTTGTAAAGTAGTTTATGTGCTTGTGAGTGCTGATGCACATGTAGGTGTGAGCTTGTTTATCCTGTAGAGTAGATAGCAGAGACTAAAGGGATACTTTTGTAACACTCCTTATGGAGGCAGTTACAGGAGAGATATCAGACTGAAGTTTGGACCAGTATGGAGCAGGTAGATTCGACTACTGGAGTAAATTTAGGATTTGAATAAAAATTGAAAGAAGAGGACAGAAAACCGCAGACCAGAATTAAACTGCCGGCTTATTATTGGTAGTAGTAAATAGAAAATACATGGACAATAAACATACAAAACACATATCAAGGACTGCTTTTGATCAATCCAGCAATTGAACCTATATTTTGGATTTAAACACTTTTTGGAATAGTAGTAGTAGGTTGCAACATTTTAATAAACTCTAGTTCAAGTTATCTATTTTTTTCTATTCGTCCCCTTTTTAAGTTTACTCAGAGTAAATCATTAAATTCAGTTTTATGGTTCATATAACGCTTTAGTTCTGTTTGACCCATGTTAATACATTTTTTTTCTTGTGTATTCCTCTTCCCAGAAATAACCTTCAAGAAAAAAAAACCTTTGTAAAGGGTTAATTTTACATCTATTTAATGAACCATAAGACATGAGATTCCATAATAAATATGAAATCAATCTTATGGATCTTTGGGTACTTTTAACCAGAAGACTGGAACTTTTTATTGCAGGGATTATGTAACAACTTCGTATTAACTCAGAGACAACAGAAGAGAGAGTCAAGTTTTAAAAGTTTAAAGATTTATTACTAAACAAATTAAAACTAGACTAACTTTAAACACTAAATGTATGGTGTAACTAAGGTGAAGTGAGACGGAGATTGGTGTAGTGTGGATTGTTTTTCAGAACCAGCAAATCAGGACAGATTAGTTCTGATGGGAATGAAGGTGGTGTCTTCGCGCTAAGCTTTGATTTGGAGGTTCATAAACACATAAGACGCCATTTTTGTCGCTCCACACATACCCTTAGAATGAGACCTCCATACAGATCCAGAATGCCAGGTCCTCGAGCCCGTCTTTCTGTACCGGAGCCGATGAAACAGCATCAGCAGTGCGACAGACTAGTCTTTGGATTGTCTCCAGGTAAAAAGCGACAGCTGGTTGACAGCATCAGATGAACCCAGAAGGTCAGTGAGTTCAGCTTTTATTCTGAAAGGAACCGTTGCTTCGTTGGTAAAATGCAACAGATTTTGTCCAGCTTGTCGTTGGTTCTTTCGGCTGAAGAGGAAAGTTACGGATTGGCCACTCCGACAACTTCTCTAGAACGCTTTGAAATGGCATTAAAGATGACGTGGGCATAGTTTTATACTTCAGATATTTTGGTTTATGGTTGAATGAAAAGATGACAGATTTACCAAACACCACCAAAACCATGCCTCCGTCAGATCTGGCAGATTCTGACTGGATCAGTGAAAGCAATGTGTCATGTCTTAACGCTACGTGTGATCAGTCTCTAGTGGAAACATTTAAAGTTACATTACTTATTATATTCTGTAGGATTATGATATCAAGTAATTCATATTTTCATTTCACAAATTGGTTCACGTTTTATTATCGAATAACACTTTGTTTGATTAGCTTATTAAAAATAGAGTTCTTTGATTTATTAAAAAGAAAGAGTCCTTTGTCTTCATTCTTCTCTTGGGCTGGAAAGGAAAACAGTTTAGAAGCAAATGCATGACCTTGAGCAATATCTCATGCAGATTAGTTCTTGCTGAGGAGAGGGGGGAAATGACATTTAGGTGGAAAACAGTCATTTCATTACGTTACATATCCCCCCTTTTCAATGGCACGGTGGTCCGTACAGAGACCACCTGGTGTTGAATAAACCAGAGTCCTAAAGGGACTCAGAAGATAGGGGAAGGTGCAGTTCCCCAGGAAGAGGCCAAAAGTGGTGAGGTACAGACCCCACTCCGAAGAACAGCACATGGTTTCAACAGTCTCGCATGATCCCTTTGGAAGCACACAAGTCAGCAGATTATTAAGGTATCCACGTGGAGGTAATAATTTGAAGCAGGAGCAACTTTATATATCCACGGGTAGGGAATACTTCCAAAACTTATCACTTATCGTGATCCAGTGCAGGAAAGAGCAGCAGGCAGGTCAGGTCCCAGCGAGCGAAGTATCCCAGCAACCATGCCGGAATCCACGGGCGTTCAGGTCCTACGAGCCGGAACACCAATCAGGAGGAGTAGAATCCGATGATGAATCATAGGTCCACCCCCAGGAATCGAGGATCATCAGTGAAACTTGGAAGAGGAGAGAGAGAGCACAGCACAGGGCACTTCAATGTAGACACAACAAAATGGCATCTAATGCAAATTAATGAACAAAAGGAAACCTGGCCCTGTGAGTACCTGCATGTACTATGTGTAGCAATTATGTGAATTAGCGTTTTAAGTGAAGAAATGGGTGCAATACACTATGTGTAATGCAAAAAGTGGTGCAAAAAGAATAAAAATTAATAAAACCCTATGCTGCGTATGGGAGAAATCACCGCACTAAGTAAAAATGTAATCAACATGAAGGGCAAAAATGGTTGTAGCCCATAATGGTAAATTAACAAAGTTAATCATAAAGTTTTCAAAACTTAATCACGGTATAAAAAGATAGATTTATGAGTGTCAAAGAGCACTAAAAATGTAAATCAGTGAAGTTAGTAATCAACCTACATGTGAATGTACCCATAAGGAATTACGATTAGTGAAAATAGAAAAAAATTTTTTTTTGAATGACGGTAACATGTGGACTAAACCCATCTACTGTTAACTACCTGATTACCTGACTTCCGGAACCCACAGCATGTTCATCTCAAATCACCCAAGTCTGCACGTCATGTATAAACAGGAAAGACAACCTTGCACACACACAAACATAGACAAACTTGTGTAACTCGAGATAGAGAGCTATGGAACCGAACGAGGCGTGAAATCACCCCCCTTTCGAAGTTGCTGGTGGTAGCATTGACCAAATTAGTGGAACCCTTGTGTGGTTTGATTTGGTCCCTGTGGACCCATTCATAGACGGGCTCCTTGTTTGTTTGAGGAATCTTGATCTGATACACGACTGGAGAGAGCTTATCAGTTATCAGGTATGGGCCTGACCACTTCAGCAAAAGTTTCTTAGCCAGCTTCCCAGAGGTGTTCTTGGTGTTACCAGTTTTAGGAGCAAAAATGTAGAACCAGACCTCTTCACCTATGTTGAGTTCCGAATGTGAGGCCTTCTGATCATAATAAGCCTTCCTGCCCTCAGCTGATTTCTCCAGATTTGTCTGTGCAAACGAAAACGCTGCAGGCAGATGGTTCTTCGGGTCCTGCAAATATTGTTCGCTCGTGTAAGCCGGGTCGGCCTCGGACTGAACTGGCTGGTACAGCAGGTGAAGTGGCAGGGTCATTTGTCTACCTGTTATCATTTCAAATGGGGAAACACCAGTAGACCCATGAGGGGTGGCCCGTATGGCCATGAGGACCAACGGAAGCTTCACATCCCAGTCTCGGTGGTTAGAGAACACGCACTTCCTCAACATGCCGACAACCGTCCGGTTCATCCTTTCGACCTGGCCAGAAAACTGGGGGCGATGGCTAGTGTGGAAATTGGCCTTCACACCCAACAGTTTCCAACAGTTACCCTTATTCAAGTTAAGTAAAGGAATTAAGTAAAACCATAAAAACGTAAAAATCTAAATAATCCAGCAAAAGGCTGAACGAACATGCAGTTCACATTTTCTAGTCTCCTTGTCGGTGTTTCTGAGGAACAGTTCAGCTCTTACTGAGTCCAATTCCTTCCTGAAACAAGAAATAAAGCAACTCCCACCAGCGTTTGGAAGACCTATGCAGTGTTGGTGAAGTCCAGGGCCGATTCAGCAGAGGGCGGTCTGCTGGCGACTTAAGCCTGGTTTATGCTTCTCCGTCAGCTCCGCAAGGGACAGACATGCACGGATTGACGGAAGCGTTTTGCTCTTTTACTTCTCCGTCTCCTGGAGAGTGTTGCAAAGCAATTGCCCAGCAGGACAACAGAGGGAGTAGTGCTGTTCTGTGGTATCCTGTCATGTATCGGTCCAAGATAGTGTGTTTATATTGTGTTTTTTGTGTATATAAGAGACTTTTAACACGGACATATTTGTCTCTCATTCTCCTACCGCTTCATGCGCTCCCCACCTCTAAACCCACGTTTCCTGTCATTTCCGTCCACAAATAAAACGCTTGCTGCGCATCTTTTCACTCCTCCAGTCACGGGAGAATTAAACGTTCATGTTTTTAGAGTTTTTTCGTGAGGTATTCTTCAAGCTTCTCCGTGTCTGCCGCTAGTTAAACTCGGCTCTCTTTGCAATGGCGGCGCTGTAAACAGCAGCGGCGTCCTGACCAATCACAAGCTTGCGTAATCCGTTTCGTTCGACGGATATTTAAAAAAGTGGGCTCGACTCCGTACGTACTTGCGTGCCTGCCGGAGCCCTACGCAAGGACGGATGATGGCGTTGCGTGTGCTCCGCACTGACGCAGACGGAGAAGCATAAATCAGGCTTAAGGCTCAGCTCACGAATCCATGGGTGGCTCGCCATCTTAGTTCTTCACTTGTTTCCAGCGGTCTGATCTAGGGGGGTGTCTTCCGTCCCACACAAAAAGGCCTAGCATAAAAAAATATGCATACATGAACAAAAGCACCATGTAGTGTTGAAATAAAAAAAACAGCTTCTGTCCCATATGTGCCGACGAAGATGCAGCTCCTCAAAGGCGGACAGAAAACGGCAACCGCCGGCCGTTAAATTAACAGCCAGTCTCTCTCCAGCACTCAACATAACGTGCTTCCCTATTTCGCAGAGTCACTACTTTAGCGCCTCATTTAAATGAAATAATAGTTACATTACACATCTTTGCTTAAATAAAATTGTACATTTCTTTTAACTCACCAAGTCCTTTCCACAACTTTACAAAACGTCTCCAAATGGAACAGATTGGAACATCAAAACGTTTTTTTCCTGTAATTTCGGTCATCAAAAAGGAAAATTCGCCTTTGACAACTTTTTAAATCTTCATGCTCTCCTCTCCTTCGCCGCTGTAATTCTGCATGGTGCTGTAGTTCTGTGTGTTGCTGCTCATCTCCCTCGCTTAGCTGCGAGTGAGCAACCGAGCGATCCGGTTGGCTGTTGCCAGTCACCTGGATCACACAATATCCGTTTACCAAAATAAAGGTCTGATGTCTTAAAAGTCTGATCAGTGAAGGTAACATTTCTGTAATATATATATATATATATATATATATATATATATATATATATATATATATATATATAATATATATATATATATAGATAGATAGATAGATAGATAGATAGATAGATAGATAGATATTTAATTTTTCATTTAACACTCTTCTGAAAACCTGGGTTTCACCTTGCAAATTTTTCATATTTTTAAATAATTTTCTTGAGCTAGTGTTTGCTAAAATAACCCTGTACAGGGTTATGAAAGGCCACCCCACCCCATCGCACCCTGTGGGCACAATATCACACTTGCAATTTCAGCCTGGCGTGCCAATCTGCCAGTACTCAAATGTAATGAATTAGATTACGTGTTATTTAATGAGCCATAAGGCATGGGATTCCATAGGAAATATGAAATCCACCTTACGGATCTGTGAGTACCTTAAACCAGAAGATTGGATCTTTTTATTGCAGGGATTACATAACCATTCCGTATTCACTCAGAGACAACAGAATAGAGAGTCAAGTTTAAAAGTTAAGAATTTTATTACTAACAAGTTAAACTAGACTGGCTTTAAGCACTAAATTTATGGTGTAACTAAAGTGGATGAGACGGTGGATGGATGACGTGTGATGTTAAATTAGAACCAGAAAATCCGAAGAAGCGATTAGATCTGACAGGAACTGAAGGTGTTGTCTTCGCATTAAGCTTTGATTAGGAGGTCCATAAACACGAGACACCATTATGTCAGTCTACCTACACTCCAGGAAGTCCCCTTTAGATCAGGAATATCGAGGTCCAGCTTGACCCTCTCTGGAACCGAGCCGGTAGGAAAAGCTGCAGTTCGGATCAAACCAGTCTGTGAGTTACTTCCGGGTACACGACAGTTTGTTGGCGTCTGGTGAGACCCGGGCCCGGGTCTTGATGGTTCAGCTTTTGTTCTGACAGGAACCGTTACCGCAGTTGGTATAGCAATGAATTTTTCTTTTCAGCTTGTCGTTTGTTCTTTCGGTTGAAGAGTTTTAGATCAGGATTGGCCACTCCGTCACTTTCTCTGGAACGCTTTGAACTGGTGTTAGAGCTGACGTGGCATAGTTTTATACTTCAGATGTTATGGTTTATTGTCGAATGAAAAATTACCAAACACCACCAAAACCACGCCTCCGTCAGATCTGTAAGATTCTGATTGGATCAGTGAAAATAATGTGTCATGTCTTTTAACGCTACGTGAAATGAGTCCTGTTGGAACATTTAAAGTCACAGTACCTTTATATTCTATAGGATTATAATAAGGTAATTAATATTTTGATTTCACAGGTTGTCACGTCTTATTTATTGACTAACACTATGATGGACTAGCTTTATTAAAATAGAGTTATTTGATTAATTAAAAGAAAAGAGTTCATTCTTCATTTTTCTGTTGAGCTGAAAATAAGCAGGTTAGAAGGAATGCATGAGACCTTGAGACCATATCCCATGCAGACTAGACTTGAGCAAAGAAGGGAAAAAACAGTCATTCCGTTCCATTACACACA
>NC_091743.1:45127027-45144527 GCF_043380555.1 Nothobranchius furzeri | reverse complement strand
TTCAGTTTGTTTACAGCAACAGTTTAGTGCGGTGTCTCATCCACGTTGTCACTAAAGCTACTAACAGCAGATGTTTTATTTTCTTCACGGCTTCGATGCTGTTGTGCTTGTAGAAACCTGGCAGATGCACCAGAACAAAGCATTTTAAAGATTTTCATAGAATAAGATGCAGGTCCTGTAGTTTTTGGTGAGAGCTAGCAGGCTAAGCCACACTAACTAACTAACACCACCCTTTTATCTCCAATCAGCTGGCACCTCCCCCTGAGCCTGACGTTCCTGCAGAGGTGTGTTTTCAAACCTGCTAATGTGGCTCATTGCTGATCTGAGATCATTTATACACCAACTTCATCTCATTGTGTTGGTGCTCAGTGTTTAGTGTCACCTTAACTGAACAGATGAGAGTCCCTGTCTCTCCTATGCATTCCCTTTACATTTGACCCTCATTCCTCTAGTTTGTTAGTTTTAGAGCCGTGAGGTTGATGAGGTCATGGTGAGGTTGTTTTGACACGTGTGACTGGTGTGTCATGAGCTCACAGCTAAACTGTGTATCATGATTTACCTGCTTTAGGAATTTTGGCACCGTGCCCTTTCAATTATGATATTTTTAAATAGATTTAAAAAATGTAAAACATCAAGTGAGTCTACTCAAATCAAATGCTTCAGAGAAAGGTGGACTGTTTTAATGCATGTTAATTATTTTTTAGCGCTCCTGTAAATAAAAACTTTGAGTGGTTTTTACTGTTTTCACCACACAAGCTGCCCCTCAGAATGCTGCAGGTTTAGGGTTCTGTAGATCAAACAGTGAGCATCCCTTGCATGAAATGTTGCATGACTTTGACTCAACCTCACATCTTCCCCGGCACAACCACTTCCCTATTGACTGCATGATCAAATCTGCACTCTGTTTCCTGCATGCTCTTAAAGTAACTCATTTGCACTGAATTAACATCCTACTCTGTTCTCTGATTATTTTATAAAATTTCCTTTCTGAATTTTCTTTCATTCCTTTTTATTTATTGTTTTGATGCTTTCTGCTAACTCACATCACCTTTAAGGAGCTTGATCCCAACCAGCCACTGAAGCAAGTGGAGGATCAGAGGAGGGTAGGTAACGTGTTTGGTTTGCTGTGGTTTGGTCCAAACCTCCAGCTTATTGACATGCAGCAGCAGACTAACTGTTGCAAGGCCCTGAAAGTCACGCTGCTTTCACAGCATGGCCCTCACTCACTCGCTCCCCTGACACTTAAATGAAACGTAACTCGTGTGGAAGCTCAGCAGGAGGACTGTACTTCTGGGTCTCCATCTCCTCATTGATGGATGTGATTTGTTTGGACAGAGTCACGTATGAAGCAGCTGTGATTTACACCAAAGTGGCTCAAAACAGCTGGATGTAACCCAAGACTACTCTTATTTAGCTGTATGGATTCAACAAATCTCCGTTGTTTATAGATCTTAATCGTTTGAATGTTTTAAAGTAAGTTGAGCAGGCTGGGCAAAGGACAAAGGACTTTTAAGTTGAGGAAAATATTCAGTGAATCACACAGTCATGGGCTAAGGTGTGGTTTCCCCAGAGTTTTCTCCTTTAGTGGTATTATATCTGTTTCTATGGTTATTGAAATAGAATTTCAGGCATTTAACGAGTTTCTAAAGCTTTCATTGGATCACGTTAGGCTTATGGAAGGGGTCATTATTCGCAGTGTTGGTCCTTACTTTTGAAAACCTCTACAGTTCACCCTGACATGCTGTCATTTTGGGCTAGACTGATGTATCGGGTCAGTATTTATCATTTTTAGACATCGGCATCGGCCGATATTTGTCTTCATTAAAGCAGATTTAAAGTCGGGCACATCCTCGGGCAGCCTGCTGCTGCTGTAAAATTTACTGTAAATGTCTTCTTACAATCACTAATAACATCTGCATAACACATTTATTTAGGTGCCTGACTTTGAGGCTGAGCAGTGCACAAAGTTGAGATTTAACAGTTATTTAAGATCAGAGTTCAAAAACTGATTTAACTTCAGAAATTTTGTACAACTGATGTTATTAGTGATATTTTAGCAAGAAAATTAGCTGGAGAGTGTTTAGATATTGGCCATCGGCTGACCGTGTCTCCTACGTATTTGCATCGGTATCGGCATCAGTTTAACCGATATCAGTCAACCTCTTCTGTCAGTCAACTCTTGCCTCAGACGCTGGCTGGTTGCGGTATGCTAAATTCTTGCATTTTTTAGAATTTGTAGGTTCAGATTTCCCAATGAGATTAAGGTCTGGGGAGTTTTTTTAGACCTAGACCTAAAACGTTCATGTTTTGTATCTGGTCAACTAAGTTCAGACTTAATCTATCTGGCCCGGTGCTCCTTCATGCTGGAGACGTCCATGTTCATCTTGTTCATCACCAAGCTGTCGTTGGATGGTTGGAGGAGTTCCTCTGGGAGGATGTCTAGGTACCATTCTCCATTCCTGGCTCTTCTGAGGCTACAATGCGAATAAGTTCATTTCCTTCACTGAGAAGCAGCCCCCCCCCCCGAACACACACAAGAATGGTCTCAGGATGCTTTACTGTTGGCGAGACACAGGACTGACGGGAGTACTCACCTTTTCTTTTCCAGACACCACTTTTTCCAGATACCCAAACTATCAGAAAGGAGATTCATTAAAGAACATTATTTTTTATTGACTACTTATGTCCTTGAATCAGGCTCTAAACTTTGGGCTACGACTGTGTTTTCAGAAGATGCCTGTGTATGAGCTTTTATCTACTGGTGGACTTGGGTGTGATATTAGTGTGAATTCACGATTGTATTTGTTCAAATAAAGATTTATTTATACTGTTTGTGAATTTGGTACTATAACTTAGAATATTCATAAAATTTCTGTAACAACATTTAAACTTCATTCATTAGTTTTTTCGCCTAACAGGGTGAGGCTCTGCGGCAGATTTTAGTCAACCGATATTATGGAAATGTCAAATCTGGTCAGAGGAGAGAGAGCATCACCACCTACAGCAATGGTCCACTCGCTCCTGGAGCACAGGGAAAATCGATTACAGGCAAGTTCATCATGATCAAAAATAAGATAATGTTTTAGCCATGAACACTGTTGATGTAAGTATTTAATTAGGCTAACACTTTCAGATGTAAAATTAGAATAACAGGTGTGTTGAGTCTGCTTAAGGTGTATTCAATTTTCTTCAAACAGCTGTGAGACAATGAGTCTGGAAGTTTTTTACCTGTGGGCTTTGTACCGGTCTGTTGTGGTGAGGAGAGAGAGAGCTGGAAGACCAAGCTCTCGATTTACTGGTTGATCTTCGTTCCATCCCTTATTAATGGTCACAAGGTTTGGGTAGTGACCGCAAGAATTAGATCGCAGATTCAAGCGGGCGAAATGAGTTTTCTCTGCAGGGTGGCTGGGCGCTCCCTTGCAGAGGAATCTCGGCCATCTGGGAGGGGCTCGGAGTAGATCCGCTGCTCCTCCACATCGAGAAGATTCAGTTGAGGTGGCTCAGGCATCTGGTTAGAATGCCTCCTGGATGCCTCCCTTGTGAAGTTTTCCCAGCATGTCCAACTGGTATAAGACCTAAAGGAAGGGCCAGGACATGCTGGACCTGCCTGGACCAACTTAGGTCTGAGAGGACAGGAAAGTGGCTTCCACAGGACTGGACAAGTTGTCATTATTCAGCCAGATAAACACAAAAAACAAAGCTAATGAGACCAACAACGGTAAATACCGAGTAAGGAGTAACGCCAGCAAACTGAGAAAATGTGGTCAGTATGTCCTTAAGCAGTTTAAGCCTATAGCAGTATAACGAAAAGGATGAGCAAGGATAAACAAAGCTAATCCGAACTAAATTACTGGAGAATAATAAATGATGAATGACCTGCGCCTAGCGCCTTTCTGAGTCAGAAGACTCCAAAGTGCTTCACACCACAGTGAATCATTGATCCATTCACACACTGCTGCCCCAGGACACACTGACAGAAGTGAGGCTGCCATGCACTGGGGCCACCGGTCCCTCCGACCACCACCAGCAGGTAATGTGACTTAACCCCCAGAAACCCAAATTTAGAAAACAACTGCAAAATCTTTTTTTAACCTTTCACATGTTGTTCTAGGAGGCCAGATAAACGGGCCTATTTACACATTTTAACAGCCAATAGTGTTGCAGAACGGAACAATAGGACCTATTAGCAACGTAAATGTGGTTTTAAAAAGAAAAAAAAATGGGGAAGGTTTATTTTTGTAGATTTAAATCTGATGTTGTAATATTACAACCGTGGGTCTCTGGGGTTAAGTGTCTTGCCCAAGGACATGATGCAGAACATTGGGTTTGAACCTGCAACACACTGATCACAGAGCATACTCATATATTTGATGTGGAAGTTAAATGGTTTGTATAAGATGGGACTTGATCCACGGCAGCTTTACAAATTGGACATTAAATGTTTAATTTATTCATGGATCTCGTGGGAGCCTTTGAAGTGATGCTAAGAAAGGAAGGATTGGCTCTCTTCTCCAAGATGCGTACAAAAAGTAGGTGATTTTCATACACCATGCCTTCATCTAGTTAATGGACATTATAAAATCTGAATAATGGTTCATGTAAAATCACATCCTGCTCCATCTCAGACACAATTCAACATTTCATCTTAAAAAAAAAAAGCGAAACGCATGAGATTAACTCCTAATCTGTGACCCGAGCCTTTCTCCTCGGCCCAACAGTGGACGTGTTGTTGCCAGGCGACCGGCGTTCCAAGCTCCGTGTAAAATGGGATGTGTTGTTGATTCAGTTGCCAGAGATGGCTCTGATTGGTGCCGTTATGCCACCAAATTCCTCCCTGACTGCATGTGGCCACTGGCAGCAGTGGGAGACATTTAAGGACCTCCATGGATTAGAGACGTGATGTTTTTATTTGGGTTATTACATGCTTCACAAATCTCTTTTTATCCACACCAAACACAACATTCTTGGCTAAGCCCTGTTTTATTTTGAATTATCACAGTGTTTATTTGATTATTCTCTTTGTCAGCTAAGCTACAGTGGTGCTGCTTGGTGGGCTTGAACATCTTCATTTATTTATGAGTTTTCTCTTTATATTGTAGGAAAATGCTTCCATCAAACTGTGCAAAGTGGAAGGATGTCCTTACTAGAGTGTGAAATGTCATGGACAGATATTTTTCTTTTTAAAAAAGATTAAGTAATATGTGAAACATCTGAATGCATCAATATCAGTTTTGAAGATAATTTTCATTCTTGTCGCCCTAGTCGTCAGCCCTGGGGTCGGAGGTCGAGGGGAGCTGAGTTTGGCTGAGGTCCAGTGCCACCTCGACAAAGAAGGCGCATCTGATCTGGTCATTGATTTAATCATGAATGCAACCAGTGACCGGATCTTCCAGGAGAGCATCTTGTTGGCTATAGCACTGCTGGAGGGTGGAAACACCGTCATCCAAGTGAGTGTGCTTCAGAGATCACCTCTACGTTTGTTTCCCATCTTGGATGTCTGGGATCACCTGATTATTGCTGGACATCAGTGGTTTAGATGAAGTATGAAGATTCATCTTACTGATAGGATGGGGCCAGACGTTTAAGAACCTTAAAAACTAAAGTCAAAATCTGTTCTATGTTGGTCATGCTTATGACTTCCTTGCAAACAGTCAACGATGCATGGACGTGCAGATCATGTCAATTTTGGGTCCGGTGGTCCAGACCACGTGTGCAGGACGTCCTAACTAGGGCCCGACCGATATGCTTTTTTTGGGACCGATACCGATATAAAACTTTTAACAAAGGCCGATAGCCGATATAATGGCCGATAAATCTCCCTCACACAAAAAAAATAAATAAATACAAATGTTCTTAAGATTAAACCCTTCATTCTCTGCCTTTTTGATGCTAACTTATTTCTATATTACACACGAAAGAACTGTCTCAATAACTCACTAGGGTTTCCAAGTAATGCAAATAAGATTTATTTTGCAATCTCAAAAACAACAGAACACACAAACTCAGTCAGTATAAATCTAACATTCAAGTTTTTTGTTTTCTGAGTCTGTGGAGTTTTACACTTTTGTGTTTTGATCCTTTCCAAAGCCAACAGTATTAGGAAAATAAAAATAAGATACGTTAAATGACTAGTATGTGGCAATGTATACGCCTTATGTAAAATATAAGGCTGAAAAAATACAATAGATTTATTCTACTGTAGAGAGGAATGTTTATTTTCTCATATTAACCCCCCCCCCCCTCCTCCTCCCCCAGCTAGGGAGAGGAGGGGGGACTCCCTGCACAGCGTTTCATTGCTTTGTTGCCAACCCCTCCTCGCCCGTCCTGTTGCAACAACGGTCATGTGCCGCCGAAGCGCCGCAAAACGGGGACCGCCTTCATTCAACGCCCTGGTTATCCTATTCTATAGGCCACATGGGCCGCCGAAGCCCTGCGCGCCGGCCCTCCAGCCCGCGCCATGCAGCGATCGTTTCGGTGTCTGCACTATTTTTTTCGCGAGCCGCGGGTGAACCACGTGAGTTTCGAAAGACTGCTGAAGAAGAGTGGAGGAAATTGTCTGAGAATATTCCAGAATGTCTACCAGAAAAAGGCCAATGTTACTTACTTACTGCCCTGCATGACTAAAGCTTGGTTTATGCTTGACACATTCACTTTCCGCTTGGTGATGCGGATGGAACGCGCTTCACAAATCGCAGCTTTTATGGTTCATGCGGCTTGTCTCTGCGGTGAGGCAATATTCTCCCAAACTGAACGGGGCAGCATGGAGCTCTACGGCATGCATCCAACACTACACCATAGTAGAAGTAGAAATTACTGTTTACAACATGGCATTTCAGCATTTTTAACAGCGTCCTTGTCTTTTCCGACAGTGCGAGCTATTTCTCTCCAAGAATTATAAACAACATGTTGATCATGGTGATCTTTGAGAGCTGAATCATACAAATGTCTGTATTTACGAACCTCTGCCGTACTAGTTCTTGCCAGTCTGCCATGTTTTTCCGCGTCCGACCGTCCACGTGGTTAGAAAATTTCCTAGGTGTGCGTTGCGGAAATTTTGGGCCGTGCGGAGGAGCGTGGTTGTTAAAATGACGCAACTTTTCCGTGCGGACCTCGCGGACGTGTCAAGCATATACCAACCTTAAAGGGGAAGCAGCGTGAGCTCTGCATAGAGCGTAATGCTGCGGCAGTTTTATTTTATTTTTTCAGGTTAACTTTTCAATACGAGGCCACGAGGCACACAATAAACTTAGGAAGCATGTTGAGGGGAAACATACTTTTGTCGTTGTTTATTTTACCATTCAACTTACCACTGACACGACAAATATGCTTAAAACTGAAGACTTTCCTCCTACTTCTTCATCACCGTCCTCTCTGCTTGACCGAATTGCTTCTGCTGCTCCGCTGCATGTGTGCTGTGACGGTGGCTCCACCCCCCGAGGAGTGGAGCCTCACAACATGAGTTCATAAAGCTGGCGCCATCTGCTGGATAGGTAGCTCAATATCGGCCATATCGGCCGTCTTTTTGGCCGATAGCCAATAGTGTTAATGACCCCTATATCGGCCGGCTGATATATTGGTCGGGCCCTAGTCCTAACTAGGTTGTTGCACAGAGTTGGAAGACAAAACTCTTTGTTTTACCACTGTTAAATAATGAAGACACAACTAAAATAATACAAGTGAGTTCTGCTAAAAATGTGAATGACCTTTTCTAAATCTGTAAAGAAGAGTGTGAAGGGCTTTTATTGATAACTGAACTGATCTGATTATTAAATTTCAATGAAGAAAATCTACATGAAGGATGGACTGAAGGGTCTAGAGGCCTGAGGATACTGTCTGGGTTTTCTGCTAATTTCTGTTTCCCCAAACGGGATGAATTCTGTCTTGTTTTCATTAAGAAGAATTTAAAGTGAGTTCATCTGTATCCAGATTTCTATGAATCATTGAACAGAGGCTTCAGTGATTCATTTGCTTTTACTTTTGTGTGTGAATATTGTGAATTGAGAGGTTTTAAACTAGGTGCAGAAAGCATATTGACATTTTTGAATTCATGTCTAAATTGGGGTGGTCTGCACCTATCCAGAGGCTGCTGAGGTGACTCTTTTTCAGCTTTTTCAATAGGTCTGTGAATGTTTTTCAAAATCCACCTGGTTTGTATATTCAGCAAGTGTTAGGTTTGCTGTTTTCTTACATAACCGGCTCCAATTTGCATGGTAGTGTTACCTGATGTGGCCCGACTTCCCAAAGTGTACACAAAGGCGCTCACGTGACTCTGGTTACATAAGCTGCCGCCTCCCTCTGTGGTAGGGTGAGCGACGCCCAAAGTCAAAGGTCTCCTGAAATTCCTGTCAGACACCTAACTGGGTCGCACTTCGTTCATGGAGAGGAGGCACTGGAAAGCAGGAGTTCCAGTAGCTTCTCTGGTGCCACTTGAGGAAACACCACTCCTCACAGCTTCCCTATAGACATACACACCATTTGACTTTCTGACTTAGCTGTCATTGTAAATGCCTGTAGCTGTCTTATGCTCTGGGCTTAGTGATTGATGAGGACAGCTCAGTTCATCTTTACAATAAGTATCAAAGCTCTTAGATTTCCTTGTATTTGTACTTCAGAGCAGTTCCTTCAAAGCTATTATTTACATTTTTTCCCACGCATAAAGGATTTTAATGCATCAATGAGTGCTTTCAGGAAGTTAATTTATTCATGTGACAAAAACTGTATTATGAGTCATTTTGATTAGAAGATAAGTGAAGGTGTTTCTGCTTTTTGTTTGGTTCTTTAACAAATAAGCTCTGTTTAAAGATTATCTATGATCCAGAGTGAATTTACTACAGATCAGCAGATGTATCACATTTTCCTGCCTTGCACAACAATTGGTTGCACGCCCTTCTAGGACAGAGGGGGTTTTTGTTGGCTAAATGGAAAACAGGACCAAAACATGCTCACCAGATTTAAGCAAGCAGTCTGCTTGTTTGTTTTCAGGGCAAATCCAGACGTTGTAACCCGGCCAACAAACTTTCTGGGAAAAACCATGTATTGGAGAAGAAAAGTTAGGACAGGAAGCACATCTTCCCACAGATCTCTTATGTTGTTTATATTTATTTGCTCACAACTGCTAACTACTCGTAGAACACTAAATAATTTCTAACACCAGACACAGAAAACCTGAGTTTAAAAAAGAAACATTTGATCTTTAAACTCAATAACTGGTTGAAACACATTTGGCTGCAACAACTACAATAGAGTGTTTGTTATAACTGGTATTTGTTATATCACGTTACTGTGGAGGAATTTTGTCCCACCTGATTTTGTAGCAGCAGCCTGGTTAAGGTCAAAGGTCAGATAGTCTTCTTCGGGATTTGCTATATGAATTCTTGCTTCTTTCAAGTGGTCCTGGACCGGACCATCACACTGCCACCACCATGTTTGATAAGTTTTATTTACTTTTTTCAACTTTATTTTCATTTATTGACATTAAAATAAAAATACAAAACTAAATTGCTAAAAGCCAAAATGAAAAAGGGGACAGAAAGAAGAAAAACTTATGTTATCTGCCGCTTTTAACTAAAATAACATTAATACAAATGAAACGATCATATGATTCTTAAAAAAATTTGAACAATATTGTTTCCGGATTGGCTGGCCGACACAACCCTAACCCATGAACCGAAAAAAAGAGAGAAAACAAGTTACACAGAAAGAAGCACAAAGCTATACACATATACACCTACATATATACACATATGCATACACAGACCCGTTCCTCCTTTCCTTTTTCTTATTTTTTTCTTTCACCCCAACCCCCCTCCCCTCACGCGTTTATGTAACACGTTTGATGTTGCTTTTCTGAAATTTGTGTTAGTTTTACTCACGATGTAATGGGAAACACACCTTAGAGAGAGGGAGATCACAGGTGATGGGTGGTGACCCACAGCTGTTGACCTGACACCATCATCCCTGAAGCATTTATACAACCAAATAAGACGAAAAGTTGTCAGTGGAAGAGATGCAAAGAAGCACTGTGAATCATCTGTTCCATGAATGGAAATGAGGCTGAACCTCAAGCCACCTTTACAAATCTGATTAAATAATGCCCTCATAATACAGCCAACAGGAAACAATCAAGGAGTTTTTGGTTGCTGTCCTGATTCTTGAGTCCTCAGCTAGATGCACTTAAAAGTTATGATAGCTAACATCATAATAGCTGTCCACCATAGGGAGCCTAAGTCACGCCCATCTCCTTTCAGACCATGGGTCTCTGGAAATAAGAATAAAGGAATTCAAGTCCATAGGTCTATAAAAGCTATTTTCTAATCCTGTTTGTTATGTGCCATGGATTTTACATGTGATGTCCGTGAATTTTAAAGATACGTTCTTTTGCCAAGAAAGCGATTATTTTCGAACGGGGCCAAAAGTTATTTTAGGTTTTGTATGAAAAAATGTGTAGGACTTAAAATGCATCTCACCATATTGACGTCATCAAACCAGACGCCGAGAAGAAAATAGTTGTTCATTTAGCGAGCTTCAAATCTTTCTTCCAGGAAGACAGAAGGAGAATTAAACGTGGTGAAAACCAAAGCAAACTATCTGGCCATGTGGTAAGTGAGAGAGATTCTGCACATTGAAAAACGTCTTAAAATAAATAAATAAATGACGCCTAGCCTGGTGGGGAGGTCAAGCAAAGCCTAGCGGGCCGTTTATGAAGGTGAGGGTGTGTTCCATCTATAGTGGGATGACACTCCTCAGCCTCCCGGGAAAGGTCTACTCCAAGGTACTGGAGAGGAGGGTCTGGTCGATAGTTGAATCTCAGATAGAGGAGGAGCAATGTGGTTTTCATCCTGGCCGTGGAACTGTGGAGCAACTCTTTACCCTTGCAAGGGTGATGGAGTTTGCCCAACCAATCCACATGTGTTTTGTGGATTTGGAGAAGGCTTATGACCGTGTCCCCAGAGGCACCCTGTGGAGGGTACTCCAGGAGTATGAGGTGGATGTTATTTTGCTAAGGGCCATTTAGTCCGTGAACCAGAGGAGTGTGAGTTTGGTCTGCATAGCTGGCAGTAAGTTGGACTTGTACCCAGTGAGGGTTGGACTCGGCCGGGGCTGCACTTTGTCACCGGTCCTGTTCATAACGTTTATGGACAGGATTTCTAGGTGCAGCCGTGGTGTTGAGGGTGTGGAGTTTGGTTGCAGGAGAATCTCATCTCTGCTTTATGCAGATGATGTGGTCCTCCTAGCTTCATCAGGCTGTGACCTACAGCTCTTGCTGGGGAGGTTTGCAGCTGTGTGTGAAGCAGCTGGGATGAGTATCAGCACCTCCAAGTCTGTGACCATGGTTCTCGAACAGAAAAGGGTGGCTTGCCAACTTCAGGTGTGTAGAGAGGTCCTGCCTCAAGTGGAGGAGTTCAAGTATCTCAGGATCTTGTTCACGAGTGAGGGAAGGAGGGAGTGAGAGATCGACAGGCGGATTGGGGCAGCGTCTGCAGTGATGCGGACGCTGAACCCGTCTGTTGTGGTGAAGAAGGAGCTGAGCCGGAAAGCAAGGCTTTCGATTTACCAGTCGATCTACCGCCCAGTCCTCACCTATGGTCATAAGCTTTGGGTAATGTCCGAAAGAACAAGATCGCAGATACAAGTGGCTGAAATGAGTTTTCTCTGTGGGGTGGCTGGGCTCAGCCTTAGGGATAGCGTGAGGAGCTCGGACATTCGGGAGACACTCGGAGTAGAGCCGCTGCTCCTCCATATTGCGAGGAATCAGTTGAGGTGGTTTGGGCATCTTGTTAGGATGCCTCCTGGATGCCTCCCCAGGGAGTTGCTTCAGGCATGTCCTGCCGGCAGAAGGCCCCCTGGTCGACCCAGGACACATTGGAGAAAGTAGATCTCAGAACTGGCCCAGGAATGCCTTGGGGTCCTGCCGGAAGAGCTGGTGGAGGTGACCAGGGAGAGGATGGTCTGGAACTCCCTAGTTGGGATGCTGCCCCCGTGACCCGCGACCCGGATAGGCGGAAGAAGACGAGACGTGAGACGAGGGGGGTCAGGTCGGGTGATACCAAGGTACCGAAGTTGTAGAAAAGACTGCAGTACGACCAGGTCGGTCCAGAGTCGTCTCCCAGATCGCAACAGATAGATTAAATCATTTGTGTCTAGAACAGTTGTTTCTGAATAGCTGAAGGAACCGTTTTGCTGTGTCAGCTGTAGGCAGCTTTTAGCTTGTCGAAAGCTTTGGGTTAAAGAGGGTTTGCTACTGATGGCCTGTCCGTAACTTTCCCTAGAACTGACTCATCATCTAGTGAGCTCTGTTTTAATATTCTCATATTATGATTTCTGGGCCAACAGGGACGTGCCATGTTAAGGGGTGTTCACAAGCAAACCTCTTTCAGACACAGAATGTTCTGATTTGTGGCTAAGAAAATATCTATGTGTCATGACATTTAACTTAACTTTAATTTATCTCTAATGAACCTTGTGTCTGAGTGTAGATAATGATTCACTTGTCATTTCAAACTTCAGTAATTCAAGCACAGATTAATCAACCTTATTAATTATTCATATAATATTTTTTCATTCATTTCACGATTTATTAACTCGTATGAGCTGAAAATAGTCACTTTATTCAGAGGCATGAGGAATCCTGTAGAAGTGATGAGGGAAGCTTAGGCCTTGAAACGGGAATAGTTTGTTGACAATACGTTATCATGTGTTCCGAGCTGCAGAGAGGCCCGGACTCCAGCTGATGGAATGGCAGGATCCGGCAGATTAAAGGCAACAAATGTAGACTCCTGTCTCCGTATGACCAGACACTGAAGAGTCAAACTGTACATGAAAAACTTATCATTTGTGGACGTTACACCAGCAACGTGGGCTGACACAAGCCTTATGCAACCAATTTCAAATGCAGCGCTCAGACACGTCAAGCTGACATTCTTTTGAGTGCAAACTGCAGTCTTATTGAAACATAGTGCAAACCTGTTGAACCAGTGCAACTTTCACTGACTTGGTGCAGTAAACAAAGTCTCTCTGGACTGGAGAGCTGAATGTCAACCAAACATGGCCGATTCACCCAATGAAACTGAGATTTGGAAGTCCAGCAGGGTCTAAGTCCTGAACAAACTCGGTCCTGAGATCCAGATGACTAAAGCCTGATTTATGCTTCTCCGTCTGCGTCAGTGCTGAGACACGCAACGCCATTATCCGTCCTTGCGTAGGGCTCCGGCAGACACGCAAGTTCGTACGGAGTCGAGCCCACTGTTTTAAACATCTGTCGAACGAGACGGATTACGCAAGCTTGTGATTGGTCAGGACGCCGCTGTTGTTTACAGCGCCGCCATTGCAAAGAGAGCTGAGGATAACTAGCGGCAGACACGGAGAAGCTTGAAGAATACCTCGCGAAAAAACTCTAAAAATATGAACGTTTTATCCTCCCGTGACTGGGGGAGTGAAAAGATGCGCAGCAAGCATTTTATTTGTGGACAGAAATGACAGGAAACGTGGGTTTAGAGGTGGGGAGCGCATGAAGCGGTGGGAGAATGAGAGACAAATATGTCCGTGTTAAAAGTCTTTTATATACACAAAAAACACAATATAAACACACTATCTTGGACCGATACATGACAGGATACCACAGAACAGCGCTACGCCCTCTGTTGTCCTGCCGGGGAATTGCTTTGCAGCACTCTCCAGGAGACGGAGAAGTATGAGAGCAAAACGCTTCCGTCAATCCGTGCGTGTCTGTCCCTTGCAGAGCTGACGGAGAAGCATAAACCAGGCTTTAGTCTTCTTTTTACGGTTCACAGAGCATTTCTGTGGGCCCACAGGAGGGCCATTACTCCAGACAGACTAGCTGGGAGGTAAGGGCTGGTGTCATTGAACAGCCACGGAGCTCACCACCACCACTGGTGACACCGCCATCCGAGGCAGGGGAGGCGAGATGATGGCTTGTTGAACTGCTCCAAGCATCTGGGTCTCTTAGCTCATTGATGAACTGCCGGATGGGGCTAGAGCTACAAGGTCTGCCAAACACATTGCTAAGCAGGTCTGCAACATGCTGTCAGAGCTGAGTGCAAGGGTGGAGATGGCTTTAGCCCAGTAAAGCCTCTCCAGCTGTGGGGTGGAAAACCTGCACTGAATAGAGGGTAAACAGCAGGTCCACTCACCCCATTGTTACCGGTTGGGGCCAAATAAGCTGCCAGTAAGGTCCACAAACTGCCCATAGTCCGGCACTGCGGCTTTGTCCAGGACGACGCCAGCTCAGCCACAAAGTCCGGGAAAGGTGGTAGTAAATTTTTGACCTCAGCAATTTTGGTGGGGAGGTAGAAAACCAACTAAAAGGGACCTATTTGGGCCGGCGGTGGAGCAGGCCAGCCCACTTCACGTTTCTCCTCCGCTAGTCGGCAAAGCGGAAATAAAGTGTCCTTCCAACGTTCATGAGTTGAGGCAGTGATAACAGTGACACAGTCCACCGTGAAGAGAGTTTCCTAGTCCTCAGCAGGTCATGACTATTGACATAAATGTCCAGCTTATCCTCCGGAGGAGGAGAGAACTGGGAAATCTCCAGGTCAGATTTGGACAGCCTGTCTGTCACCTCCATGTGATATGCCCAGCTAGCAGCAGGGAACTCTGTCACAAGACCGCCTGCGTCTAAACCGTGCAAAGTCGCAGGGACCGCTCGAAGAGCATGGGGTCCTGCTGCAAACTCGCAGCATCCCTCAGGACACATTGGAGGAAGTTCACATGCCGTTTAAGCGTGGGACAACAGAGCTGACAACAGAACTTGCACACCTCCGGGTCCAAGAGAGCTCTGTTTGCATGAAGAATCCACAGGCAGACAGGATTGGCTTCATGTAGGTGCTTCTCATTGAGAAAAAACCCCAAAGCCCTGAGGACAAGGACGTGAAGCAGACTTTCACCTAGCAGAATCCAACACGGTGCTTATAGAGAGACACAGAGGGGAGCGGCAGAGGCGAAAGTGCACGGAGACTGAAGGCTTAAAGAACTACGAAACGTAGCGCTCGGTGGGCGAATGCTGACCAGACGGGAGCAGAATCAACACCAGCAAGCGGTTAAGCTAACTTTTCAAAAGCATGGCTAACAATAGTTTATTTTTACTTGCATGTTATCAACAAGGTGAAGAGCATAAGAAATGAGAAATGCCAGTGATGCTGGGCCCTTGTCATGCTCATTTCCCTTTACAGGTGTGATTAGATGTGTCTTCAACCAGGCCACACGAGGGCGTGATGTCCCATAGTACCTTTGTTGTTATCGACTGAAAGAGAACAGCTTGTTTTATAAACTTAATTCCTAAAACCATCACTGACAGAAAATAGTTGGATGGATTTTTTTCACTTTTGGAGTGTTGATAGAGGCTGTAGAGATCCATAGGGCAGCACACAAGGACGCAAAAGGTGAGCTTTGCCTAATTTGTTCCTTTTAAGTGAACAATAAAAGAGAGTAAGTGCATGAAGCCTTGCAGTGAGTAACCCTCCACTTAACCTCACAGGGACGCATATATCAATGTCAGACATTATTGACCTGCATAACTTGCCACAAATAGCCTGAGCCTGCATTGCTCACCAGTGATAAGATAAGGTTTTGTTTTATACCCGTGGTCACGTTCTCTAAATTCTTCTGCTACTAACACTCTGGAGTAACCTAAGCAAGCACAAAGTGTGCAGTCACACCCATGCATCCTCAGCTGTGCACTCTTTCAACTCACACAAACAGGACACACAGAGGCAAAAAAGGGTTTTTCCAAAAATTGCCCTGACAGTGAGTGTTGGATGCAAGACCGGATTAACCATACGGGCAACTGGGCAATTGCCCAGGGGCCCACGAACTCTAAAGGGCCCAGGGCAGCAAGGGCATGAGCAAAATACTGAATCTGTAATCTCCCGCTTTATATTAAACTAGTGTGACCATGCGTCCTCTTTTCCCCAGACATGTCCACTTTTCACTCTCTGTCCTGACGTCCGGGGGGGGTTCTTGTATTGATGAAAATGTCCGGTTTTTCATCTGGGAGCAGGGATCGAATTATGGGGGAGCTGGATATCCTACACATCCAGGGGAGCCGGATAAAACGTTTTCTACCTATATTACATCATTCGTGGACTCTTCTGAGCAGAGAGCACAAAGAGAGCTGCAGAGAGATGATCGTTGGTGTTCAGCGCTCCAGGCAGCTGCGTCCAGCGCACGGTCCATTCTCAAAGTGGCGCAACCAAAAAACTATAATTAACCCACGATCGTTCATGTCCGCACATGTTCTCTATTTACTGGCTTATTCGTGCCTGAAGCGCTTTGCTACTGCGGAGCTCATCACCTGTGCTGCAGTGATTTCACCTCACTGACGCAGCATCGACACGCGCTCTCCGCTTTGCAGTCAGGAGACCTTTGAGCTGCTCAAAACTGATTAGGTGAAAAAGTAAGAATCCAGGCAGCAGATTTTCTGGAGAGTTTAGAGGAGATGCAGGAAGATGAGAGACAGACAGGACAGAAAATAGTTAAATAAAAACAAGAAAACAAAATAAAGTGAAAGAAAAATGTAGGTAGATTTATCCCAACAACACGTTTTTACCTGTATAAAACAATAAGTTATACACATGTCATATTTATACATCTGATACAATTCAGATCACCTTCAAAACTCAGTCACACACCCAGGGCCGTTTCAAGACTTTTCGGGGGCCATCGCAAAATGACCCCCCCCCCCCCCCATGCAGACTGACTAATGAAGAGAGGGCCTGAAGTTAAGACCCTCTCCTCATTGGTCAGTCCACCCAAGGTGTGTCAAAGGTTACCCTGAGCGGGTTACGTGATGTCCAGCATTCAATTATTGAGTATATTTACTGCATATTACAGTAAAATATTCTGTATGTGAACATATTATGGTGATCCTTGGGCCGTGATGATGGGGCCCTTGAATATCATTGCCCAGGGTACAGCAAAGTGTTAATCTGGCCCTGGTTGGATGTGTTATTGTAGAGAAGAATCAGCGCTGCTGTTCTTTGCCCACCGAACATCCTTTCAGCACTTGTTTCATTTCATAGCATGATATCCCTGTCTGTCACAGGAGTGAACAGGTGTCACAGCTCTTACTCAAGTGGCTTGCTGTGGCATGTTGCTACCCTCAGCTCCCTCCTGACACGATCCACCGCCCCCACCTCAGCTCGGTTCAAGTTCACTTCACAGCTACCTCTTAGAAAGCCTTAAAAAGAATCTGCTCAGCAAGTTTCCAGGCATTGATGCCATCAACATTCCCGCTCCATTTTAACCTCACAGGGGACGCTCTTTTTACATTTTGGATTATGCTTCGTGAGAGCTGAATTATTTCAGTCCTGCTGTGTGCAGCTTTTCTGTCGCTTTTTTTTATTATTTTTCACTGGAACATTTCTTGGCTGTTTGCCTGCTCAGAGTTCTGAGAAGACGCTCATTTAAATCTACACTAGTATCTGCCTGTCTTGTCGCAGCTTCAAAGAGAATGACTGGGCGGTGGCAGAGTACTCGAGCAAAG
>NC_091743.1:44399527-44444527 GCF_043380555.1 Nothobranchius furzeri | reverse complement strand
TTAGTTGGTCTAAATCATTATCTGGCCCGTGCACACCTGACGTTTTCCTTCTGCTTTGAAAACCTGCAGCTTGTAAGTGATCAGAAATTGTGTTGCAGCTCAGCGCGCTCCGGCGTGAGGCGCTGCTTTAGAGAACCATTCCATGAGGATAAATCATAACCTGCATGATTTCTCTGTCACTCATTCGCATCTTAAATTAGACTTCATTGATGCGTGGAGAGAGCCTTCATTGTGAGTAGTGCACAGACCGGGGGTGGGGGTGTGTGTGTGTGTGTGTGTGGGGGGGGGGCTGTTTTTGGTTGGGGAAATAAATGACAGAAAAGTACGAGGTGGTATTTGACGTTCTGATTGGTGTGTGAAGAGCATGAAAGGAAATCATGAACATTCATCATCAGTGCCGACCCAACAGAATCACGGGTATGAGGTCTGATCCGGTCCCAGAATAATCCAACACACACACACACACACACACACACACAGGATGTAGATTAAATGTCTTGTATTTAGCTCTCTCTTCAGTTCGGGGTAACGTGTGTGTGTGTGTGTCAGCAAGCGCGCGGGGGGGTCAGGGTGCTGGAGGGGGGACCCTCTGAATGCAGTCCGTCGAGGCTGCGCAGCGAGCCGGGCCGTGGTCGGGTCGAGCCCCCCGTACCAAACGGATCTGTCCAACACACGAGTACAAATAAAGTTTGTTTCACTTTTTAAGCGAGACTTAAATCAAAAGTAGAAAGAAATCCCAAAAGTCGTCCCTTTGTGAGGGGCGGGGTCTGTTCTTGTGTCTTTTGTAATGGCACTAAAAAGTCGGCTCAGAGACGCTGGACAGCCGTCCCCCGGCGGCTGAGGCGTCAGTTCAGCGAGAGCCGTCTCCCAGATGATTGACGCCGCCTGAGGATGAGGAGCGGCGGCGGTGGCGCTGAAGTTACAGCATGTCGTCGTGAACCGGGTCGTCGTCGTAATCTCTGTGGTGATCGAAGTCTGGACTGTGATTGGCCGTCGTGACCAGCGAGAGGGGTCCGTGGTGGTCCTCGGGGTCCAGCGGTTCCTCCTTGACGCTGATGTGATGCCTGGAGAGGAGAGAGAGTTTTCAGAGTCTCAGCGTGAACTTCTGAGGCGGTCTCAGCCACAGGAACACAGTGGCACCTGTGCTGGTTCTGTTTATAGAGGAGGAGGCAGGTGAACAAAAACACACGTCTGAGTCTGAGAGGGAGCCTTGCTGTTGCTCGTGATAATCTCTGCTTCCTTTTGAGGTTTTCCAATCCTGAAAAAGCTGCGGGCTTTTTATTTTCATGGCAACTGACAACAGGGTATTCACTTAGAATTGATAAACGAGGAAGATTAACAACGTGAGACGAGGAGAAGAGCGAATGGACTCCGCGGAGCGAGCGGGCTGCTGTTGTCAGCCTCCTGGTGGCGGAGGATCAGTGGCGCACCGTGTGTTCCCCTTCCTGCTCGTTAACATGCACAACCTGCGAGGCGGGTCTCCAGAGGACGACCCCGAGCCGGCTCCTATCATTAATCAACTTCAGGCAAACACAGCAACCAGACACCGGCGTGCTCGCTTTAAACTCAGAATTAATGCACGTTTTCAACGGAGTGTCAATAAGAGGAGGAAAGCGCTGGCAGCAAAGGCGCGCGAGGAGAGCGGCAGCGGCACAACACCCCGATAAGAAGCAGAGCCCTTATGAGAATAATAACGCTGTCACTTGTAAACAAGGCAAAAACATGAGGCGCCCCCTCCTCCCCCGCGCACAGCCTGGGCAAAAGAGACACTAAAGAGATGAGATCTGCCAAATTTCTCATTACAGAAACAGAGCAGGAATAAAGCACAGAGGAGGAGGAGGAGGAGGAGGAGGAGAGCAGCTGCTCTAACCTGCGGTGCCAGGCTGCTGTAGAGGAGGCAGAGCGGTGTCAGGACCAGGCGCCCAGCTCATCTACTACAACAAGGGACGACCGGCACACTCCCGCTACCCTCCACCACTATTGTGACGGAGGCACTCGTATGCAAATGAGCTGACATGTTTGGGTGTAGATTATAAGAAGGAGTAAAGTCAGCTTCTCTATCATTTTTCACATCAAAGTAACTCTGCACGTGCAGGGCAGACATGCTGCTGCTAACTAACCTTCTCTGGATACCTGGTTTCCAGGAGAGCAGCTCCGGTTTACGGCAGCTGCTCCATGTGGAAACAAGCTGGCGACCCGTGTGACAGAGGCAGGGGCCGAAGCAGCAGGGGGTGATCAGGATCCTGAGCTGGTAGAACGAGCCTGAAGTGAGCGGCCTCTAGGCCAGCACGCCCATCCTGCCTCTGCCTTTCCTGCTCCACAGCCACGCTGGCAGCCATGTTCTCAGTCATGACGCACGGCGCTTCTCTGTTTGGCCAGAAGCTGATTACACCACCTTTCCTCTTTTTTCATTTACATTTTTTTTGTTTTAAGGTAGAGTCTTCCCTGCAGCTCTTCCACGCGAGGAGGCCATCGCTGGCTCTCCCCGCGCGGCTCGTCGGAGGTCTGCCCCCACATCTGGAAGCGATGCAGCGTGTGCGATATTATTTTAGGCTTCAAACAACTTAGCGGACGCTCCTATACAACAAGTGAACGGGGAGCTGTGGTTTCCAGGCCCGCCACAACTTTCCAACAAGACGATGCTGGATGATGTTCTCCAGACTAATCCTGCGTTTGTGTTGTTTTTCTTTCGGGGGCTCGCGGGCGTTCCCGAATGTGCTGCAGCTCGTGTTGCGCCGCCTCGGAGCCGGCGGCTCTGTCACTCTGCCTTCTGAGATTCAGTAAATATTTTAACAAACCGGAATGCTGATTATGGCGAGGCTCCGACACGTGAAGCAGAGTTCATAAACTTGCTGGCAGAATAACACGGGGGCTCCTGCCTGCTGCGACTATGGGAGGAGGAGTTTCCTGCCTCAGCACTGACCCTGACCTGACACTCCATCTTCCCGCTCCCTTTTACTCATCGCCATTCTGACGGCCTTTCTGCCTGGGCTGATGCCACAGATCAGATCCTCCTGAAGCACTCTGGGAGGAAACCGCTTAGGCTCTTGTAGATGAAGCAGCAGCGTCTTTCTACCCGTGACAGAAAACGTGTGCGCCACTCACATAGCTGGCAGGGGCGAGCGTCCCGGGCTGCTGTCACTCCCGTTGCTGTTTCCATGGTCCATCGCTCCATTCATCTCCTCTCGGATGGCGTTGGCCAGGGTGCTGAGCGTGGGACTTCCGATGGAAGCAGTAGTGTATAGAGGTATGTTGTTTTCTGCCATTGAAGCCTGAAAAGCAAAAACCCGAAGCACTGAGTGTGAAACGGAAGAAAGTTGTCGGCGTGTTCTCAGCTGCCCATCAGTCTTCAAAGACCAGGAGAGAGAGAGAGAGAGAGAGAGAGGGGCAGCTGAAGATGAAGCCAGGTGTTATTTTTACCTGGAAGGCAGCAGAGAGAGCAGGACCATAGCCCAGGCTCGCTTGGATGTTCTTCACCAGGGCTGGACTTCTGCAAACACAACAATTAAGTTACACCCACAGACCGGTGCCTCACCTAGCATTCACACAGGATCGGGTTTCATAAAAGGAAATCGATGCACTTTGAACTAAACACATTTACTGGTGTAGTAATGTGGAGATTAAGGCCGCGCCTCTAAGATGTTCAATCACTCTACAAACCCACACAGCTGTTGTCAGGAGGAAGAACAGGGGGGTGGAGGTGTGAAAGCATGATGGACGGGGAGCTTAACACAAAAAGCATGCAGGGGGAGATGGGTGGGGGTGCAGGCGGAGGTGCTTACTGTAGCTGGTCAAAGCGCTCATCGGCGGCGTTTTTCCGAGGGCGGCCTCGCTGTACATGTCGGCCGCGCTTAAACTCCTCATCATCAACGGTCCAAAAGGACCCAAACTCATCCTCTACTCTCATAAAGCACTTATGCAGGGAAAGGTTGGTGCGAACGGCACCCTGGGAAAGCGGGGAGGGGGGGCAGCCAGATGCAGATGCAGTGATCAGCAGACAGACAGACAGACAGGGGGTGGGGGTGGGGGGTGGGGGGGGGGGGGGGGGAGAGGGTCAACATGAAAATAAGCCATTATGGGTTATGGGGGGGGGGGGGGGGGGAGCAAGCAGACATCATGGCACAAACACAATGGAGTGGAGCAGCAGCAGCAGCGGCGGCGGCAGCTTCTTCCCATCAGCCAGCGGAGACAGACACTCAGACGTACCCGCTGATCTTTTGAGGCCGTCTCTTTTGGAACTCTATTTCGTCGACTGTCCACACCGCACCTTTTACGTTTTCTACTCGCACAAAACACTTGTGAAGACTAAGATTATGTCGGACTGCATTCTGCAGTTGGCGTGAAGACAAAGAGAGAAGAGAGGTTGCTATCAGTACAGGAAGCACGTGGTCACGAGAAAGAAGACAAACGCCATCAGGAGTCTGCAACCTGTGGCTCTGGGGCCACGAGGGGCTCTTCAGCTGTTCAACGGGGGCGTGGCCCCGGACGACGTCTCTAGTTAAGCTGACCACCAGCAACATTTTAAAGTTCAGCCATGCTACGGTCAGTTTCTACGGACTAAGTAGTACCAGTCGGACACAAAACACTACAACCTGCAGTTAAACACACACACACACACACACACACACACACACACACACACACACACACACACACACACACACACACACACACACACACACACACACACACACACACACACACACACACACACACACACACACACACACACACACACACACACACACACACACACACACACAGATAAGTAGAAACAGGAAGTGTTGCACAGCTTCACATTAATCTGAAGGACGAGGCAGACCTCTGGTCTGTATGAGTGATATTTAGCGGGACACGGTGGTTGCAGACCCCTGCACTGGACGAAAACATCAAAAACTCTTGAAAACTCCAACAGGTGGTGAATATTTACTGGCTTCCGTGGAAATAAAACATCACATCTCATTTCATGTCATCTCTTTTGAACAGAATCTGATAAGAAACACAAATATAATCAGCGAGCAGAACGAGAGCTTTTTGGTTTTAAGGTTGAATTTGAAAACAGAAATGAAGGCACGAGAGGAGGCCGTCATAAATCATCCTTTCATTATTGTAAGAGCAGGAGAGTGGGAGAGGAGCCCGGTGTTTAGAACACCAGCGTGCCCCTATGGAGGAGCTGTCAGCACGTCTGGGAGCAGGGTGGCGATGCTGGGTGTGTGTGTGTGTGTGTGTGTGTGTGTGTGTGTGTGCGTGCCACCCACCAACAGAACATCCCCACAAACTAGCAGGAGACGGCGTTTTCTACTCCTCTCTTTTGATGTTTACAAAAACAAACTCCTGCCTGTCCTGGTTTGTGTTTTTATACAAACTCTCGTTTTACTCCGCACGACTTCAACAAAACACCTCCGTTATCTTCCAGAGCATCAGAAAAAAGAACCACAGAAACCGGTTACCTTCCATGTTGCTGCGTTGCGCCTAAAATATGCAAACATTCGTGTGAACCAGTTGTAGATTTCGTTTAGTGTTAGCTGCTTTTCTGGAGACTCGAGGATGGCCTGGATGACAGAAACAAACATTTACACTTTTGCCCGCTGCACGGTGATTAATAATTGACACGAGTAAGTAGGTCTGTGTGAGCTCCCCTGAGACAAACACACAATGCCGGCCTACTCCGCCTGCAGAAGTGGGAAGCACTTTTAATTCAAAATGGCAGATCTGAATACATTTTCCTTTGTGGGTGTAAATGAAGGGCAAGCAAAAACATTTCTCAGGCAGATTACAGGCCGGCAATTATGGACGGCTCAGATTAATTCCTGAGATCCCAGATTACTGCGGTCAGGCGATAATTGACTGGCCATCTTAAAACAGGTTCATCCCTACTGTTGTGTGAAATGAATTCTGTAGCAATCGCAGTGAGCGAAACGCCTAATCAGACCCGTTTGGAGGCCTGAACGCCTTCCTGCACCCATCCGAACACGGATTATAAACCGTTCTGTTAAACGTGCTCAAAAACAAGAAAGGGAGCAGAGGGGCTCCTCACCTGTCTTATTAGTGAGGCGTATGTGAACGGCGGCCTGACGTCTGCGTTCATGTAAAACTCTTTGTTCTGACTGATATCTGCAGACAGGAAACAAACAAAAACAAACAACCTGTCAGTGACGGCAGCAGCTGCCTGTTTGCTGGTAGGAGTCTGTGCTGCAGGTGGAGGTTACCTGGAGAGATGGGCATGCTGTACTTTTCTGAGTAGCGCCGTCGAATGGGGCCCACGCCGTGGAGGCTGTTGGCGGTGATGACGGAGTGGGTCTGGGACAGGGGCGTGAGCGGTGCTGTGGGGGTGGTGGGGGTCTGCGGGAGGCTCAGAGGAGGGGACGCCTCCGGGACCGACTTGGACAATGTGACGTTGGACACGAGGTTGAGCTGAGGAGGAACCAGTCAGAGGGTTAGTTCTCTGATCACATTTTAAACATATTATAGATGATTTATTTTGTCTCACATATATACGACGTAAGTCCTAGTATGGAGAGTTTTTGCTGTTTTATTTTTTTTAGAAAACATTTGTGGTCCTCTAACTCACGACTGCTGTGTACTAAAGCAGTTACAGCTCTGCACATAGAAGCTTTTATATTTTACATTATTTAGCCAAATGATTAATCAGAATGGGCCACCATCAGACCCTAAAACCACAGCCGGTGTAACTTTGATGAGTCATGCTTTAACGGGCAACACTCGTCTTTAGACGAGTGTTATTCCTCCATCCCAGCCGGCTGGCTTGGTTCCTGTTTCTCTCCGAGGCCTCGGTACACACACACACACACACACACACACACACACACACACACACACACACAGTCCCACTACCGTGGGCTGAAGAAAGACAGAGGGGTGTTGTGTTTAAAATGGTTCTCCCCTACCGCCGCGGAGCCGCGCTCCCATTAAAGAAGCCAGTCTGGACTAATTACACGCTGAAACTGTTGTGAGGACCCTAATTAGAGGTGATCTGGGGATTAACTACTCTGCCTGCTGACCCCATCATTGGGGTCACGATGGCCAGTGTAAGGACGGACCTACAGACAGCACTTTGAAGAGAGTCTTTGGTTTTGGCGCGGAAGTCCGTGAGCGGGGAGCGCTCGGGTCGGCGAAGGCGAGAGAAGGACTTAAGAAATAATGGCTACAAGGTAAACTAATTATGACGAGTGCTCCGAAGGTACAGCGTGGCTCCCGGCAGCCGCGGCAGCTCTGAGCCAAGCGCCAAGCCTCCACACTGGAGCGGCAGTCAAGTGGAAAATTCCAGCCTGACCCCGGTGCTCCGGCTATTAATTGGCAGGAAAACTAATGACACAAATACATATTCCAGCAAACTTGTTCTAATTGCTAATTTGCTGAACGAGGCCAGTTTCCAAATTAAACACGACTTCAGAGTGAGAGGAGAAAAGGGGTAAAAGACGGGGAGGGACTTAAACATCGCATGTTGGTGAGCAGGGATCAGATGTCGGGGTTTTTAGGGACCAGAATCTACGTAATTTTATTTTCTTTTACAGAATTTCTATCACAGCAGCAGCAATCCTCTCTCTCACAACCAGTCCATGTTGTTTAGTAACTCTCCACTTGTGACAGACACGGGCACGTCCTCACACGGCCGTTTACACTTTGGAGGCTGAACTCGTCTCTTTGGCAGAGTTTGCCCAAATCATTTGGACTTCTGCAGAGATGCACTCTGCATCGTCGCCCAAAGCAGCAGGAGACGTGCTATTCTAAAGAAAACAAATTACACGTGCATGTTTCTGACACAATGCTAGGGAGTGAATGAGGCTGCCATGTTGACTTCTCTTCCTGCGGATTAGCGGGCTTTGTTTCATGTTTCATCCGTATTCCCTGGCCGTAAACACAGCGAGGCTCCGACAATGGCCCAGACAGGCTGGTAATAGCCTTGCCTTTGTCTGCCTCACCGTTTGGGCTCACTGCAGTTCGCAGACAAAATGAGACTTCACACTGAAATTAATTAAATGGTAATTGGTGATCTAATTATACTGGCTTTGACTCGCAAGCTGCTAAAGAAAATAAACAAAAAGTCCCTCCTTAATTATGTATGGAGCAAAAGGTCAGATCTCTGACAAGAATGCTTAGTGACACTGTGTGCAGACACACACACACACACACACACACACACACACACATACACATACACACACACACACACACAGAAACACGCATCACTAATGTGGTGCATTTTGTTTTCATCTTGCCCCGCCCCCGACTGGCTCAGAGAGAGGGAAGAAGCTGTTTATTTATGAAGGTGTGTTTAATTCACCTGAGCTGCTTCTTGTTCTACATCCCAGGATGAGAGCGCGGCAGCACCGGAGCTCTCAGAGCACCTCTGTTCCAGGTCGTCTCCGACTCAGGAGGATGATTTTATTCTGCCTACTTCTGATGCAATCTCCTCAACGCCTCAACGGGACTGTGGGCCCTGACCTCCACTCACCCAGACAATCTCAGACATTTTCATCACAGCCAACTGCAGCGGGCTAAACTGCCCTGGAGAATGGGAGTCTATTTATTAGAATAAAAATCCCAGCTCGCCCCCTTGAGAGCGTTAACGCTGAGCCCTGACACAGCCATTCTCGTGAGCCCAGGGGAGAGAGCAGAGCTAGCAAACTCAAGATGCTATCTGCCGCCCCGACCACTTTTCATATACAAATGTCCCCGTGTCAGAGCCCTCGTTCTGCGCTCTAATCTACACAATCAGAGTGTGTGACACGGGCGCACTTTTAACACGCAGCTTATTGTCATTCAGCATCTCCAGGCGCTTTCTGTTGACTGGCTGCGCTGAGCGCACACGCAGCCTCTGGGTGTCAATAGCCTCCTCCGACTGTAAATAAATGATCCAAACAGCGCAGGGACAAGACTCCTGCATGTATATTGTCCATTTATGTGTGTGTGTGATTTTACATTAATGCCCTGCAGTAAAATCGTATCTGTTCATTTGGCTGTCTGAATGAACTGTCACACTGACTGAAATATGACGGCGAGGTCGAGTCTTAAACACAACCACACGGAGCAGGCGTTTAGGTGCTCCTGTAGACAACAGGGACCACACCGAGTTTGTGTTTTTAACGAAACCCGCATTTCTATTTCAGAAACAAACAGAAAAAAATACATACTTACATTCAGCTCGTGTTTTTATGTTTTATTCTGAGCTGTCGTCACCCTCTTCCTACGATATGTTTGTGCATCCTGTTTTTATTTTTTTTTAGGTTCGTGCAAGTTATTGGCAGAACGAGGGCAAAACACACAGTTGGTGTTTTATTTTTTAACTATTTTCATGACGATGCTCTGTGGGATGGTCTCCAAAGATATTTCTCCAGATGCTTCCATAGAAGCTCTTCTTCCCAACTGAAGGAGAAACCTTACCAATCATTCATGATTTCAGTATTAATTAACTTTTCCAGCCCTAGCAGGTTTGGAGTGAGTCCAAAAGATAATAAATTCTAACACAGTTTCAGTTTCTACCGGTGTGAAAAATAAATTTCAGTTCAGCTAAACTAATCTCATCAACGTTAATGATCCTGGCACCGATTCTAAACTCATCGGGTAAAAAAGTGATTGTAAGCAAAAATGATTATGAGATTTAAACGAGCCGATCCCTAACTTGTGGACAGAAACATTTATATTGATCAGACATGATTATTATAGCAATTATAATAAATCAGCTGTATTTAAACCAGCCACCTTATTCACTAAATAATTACAATAATTATTATATTCAGTTTCTCATTTATCAAAGACATTGATATATTTATGAGTTTAATTGGACACTTTTTATTTTTATTACAATAATGTTTTATGTTGACCTTGTTGGGTAGAAAAAATCTTTAATTTACTCAAATTTAAAGTGCGATGTGTCTTATTATTTTTACATATTTTTGTTGTCTTTTCTGATTTTTCCCCTTTTGCTGAAACAGACTCAGGTTCTCTGAGGCAGAGACGGCGGCCATTACAGCGTGTGCATCCAGTTCATCACAGACACCAAATTGAATCTCAGATGTCAGCAGATGTGGTCCAAACTATATTTACTGCGTCCCTCAAGAGAACAGCTGTTTTTATTTAGCAGATAAATAAGAAGATGAAGGAAGGGATTAATGAATACATGTGTGCCAATTAAGACAAACAAAAGGATGGGTGGAGGAACGAGAGAGAGAGCGAGAGAGAGAGATGAACGACAGGGCTGCTGCTCACCGGCTGCGGGGTGGCTTTGGGCTCCGTGGACTTGACATGAAGATGCGTCATCATAGCTTGGAGACGCTCTTTGTCTTTTGCTAGCTATAATGAGAAAGAAGGAAAAAAATGCTCTTTATGATACATGCCACCCACCCACCCACACACACACACACACACACACACACACACACACACACACAAAATCTGATATATTAATTTTTTGAGGAATATTAAGTTATTTGTTGTTAAAAGGAGTACGTAAGTGTTCAGCTGAGTGTTTCTAACTTGTAAGGAGACGGTTTCCTGTCTACCTGTCTAAAGTCGCAGCCGTCTTGGCTGCCAGCTTGAATTATGGTGACAAGCTGCATGCAGAGGAAGTGTGTGTGTCTGGTAAAGCCTCCCCAATCCCTCTGGATGATAAACCACCAGAGCAGAAACAACAAGACGCAGTAACGGTGTAACGTCGGAGCGGCTAAAATCTCACTGTTTAAGGTGAACTTCCTGCAAACTGTAACGCTTTTATTTTCTTTTATCAGTTATTTTAAGTCGTTTAGACACGGGCGTGTGAAGCATGAAATCAGGACTTCATCCCTTCCTGTTTTCACTTTGCGACTGTCGCAGCAGGATAGGTGGGCCAGGTCAGCTAAAGATCTATTTGAACCTATTTTTCAACACTTTTATTAATAATAAACACATGCAAATGTATTTTAACTCATTAACGTATTAAAAGTAGCCCTGCTAGAATAACCCTTCTGTTGCTCTAGCTCACTAAACGCCGCCCGCCCGTCCTCGCTGTGCTGCAGAGTCATTTCACAGAGTGTTTTATCGGCAGAGCCAAACAGTTAAAAGTCATAAATAACTTTAAAACCCAGTAAAATTCAAAATGTAATTATCTTCTCTACTTAGCCCCGGGCCGTTCATATATCTTTTCCTGTCTGTCATGCATACGTAACACATTTTTAATGACTGGTTACTAGCAAACGTGCAAAATTATTTCATTCTGCAGAACCCCTCTTCTCCCTTCCTCTTTGTGTGTGTGTGTGCGTGTGTGGGTGTGTGTGTGCGTGGGTGTGTGTGTGAGCCCCGTGGCTGATATCAGACGGACGGACGGACGGGGGTGGGGAGGGGTTAAGGAGACTCTGAGGAAGTGTCAAAGGAAGACGTGTAAATATTTGGACCAAAACAAGCGCGGGGACAATACCTGCAGCTCCAGCTGCTGCACGACCTGCATCTGCACTCGACACTGGGCCGTGCTCCTGTCGTCCAGGGCGTGCTCGTTGTTCAGATGCCTGGAAATCAAACAAAAAAACTAAATAACAGAGTCCACTTCAGGCATCGCTGCTGCAGATATTTCATGATGAGGACGAGCGCTCCCACAGCTCACTGATAAAACCCACAGGAGGACAAACACACACACCACTCCCCCGACTTTGCTCCTTTTTCTGGTTTGTGTGTTGTTAATTTCATCATCAAAATTAAAGGAACTCCACTAGAGCCAAGCTGAGACGTAGAGGACAACAGGACACGGAGATGGGATCTGTCACCAGCTTGAATTATGGATATAATTACGCACGATTATTTTATTCAGGAAAGATGTTCTCTTTTTGGTTTCTAACTAATCTAAAGTAGCTGGCCGGGTAGCAGAGCGGGGTTTCTCCCTGTGATTTATAGAAAATGGTGGAGATAAGGTTCACGAGTGAAGGAAATATGATTGGAGGAATTTTATCAGCTGCTGCTTGAATTACTGTTTGAAAATGCTTATGCAGAGGCATTTCATTAATCATTTAATCATAATCCGAGCAGGATGTTTGAACTGATTTCACAAATACCCTTTCATTTCACTACTTCATTATGCTCGCTAATGGATCCAATATATTATATATATCATAAATTATATCACATCTGCAGTGACCATGTAGGTCACTGTCACCAGGCGCGCGCGCGCGTGTGTGTGTGTGTGTGTGTGTGCAGATGAGAGGAAAGCGTCTGCTTCTTCATACACACCTTTTTCTGCCATTTGCTGCAAATCAGAAATGGCCAGCGTGGACCTGCGACGGCGCGGTGGCAGCCATGACTTTATGATGGCCCGATAAATTTGATGCCGCTGCTTTATGTTCAGACAACACACTCGTGCATTAAACGCCACATTTACACTCGGAAATGTGAAAGGGAGGAAAAAAATGACAGAGCTTGCTTGAAAAGCGAAGGCTCCTGTTTGACCGCGGCTCGTCTAACCTTGAGGTGAATGATTTAAATCTTTATGGGAAACATTTTCGGTCAAGTCTCCCTTTTGTGTTTTCACAAGGCGCGCTTCAAAATGTCGGCGCCACACATTCGCCGCTTGAAGTTAATTATTGCAGCAAAAAAAAAAAAAGAGGCAGAAATGAAAGCGCGGCCCTTCGCTGAAATCAATTCTCTGGGCTTTCTATTGTTCAAATCAAATAAACGCCCATTTAATTAAGTGAGTCGGAAAATGAAGCCGGTAAACATTTCAGGACATCTTACTAAATTTCAAAGAGGAAAATAATAGGTAAAGACGTTTCAACTTCCATTTAACCCGCCCAGACGGATTTTCTACGAAGGACGGCCTACGTGAGCAGCTTCGGAATACCTCTGCCCGCACCAGACGTGTGCCCTGCTCCTTTTCATCCTTTGTTACATTCCACTTTATTTCTTCTAATGACATGGAGAGTCACAGTGCATAATTAATAGGAAATGAAATATTCAAATGGCCCTAATGCAGCCTTGAGAGGAGCGTCTGGACACGGGAGCAGAGGAAACGGGGGAACTGACGCCGAGAGAGGCTACGAACGTTGGCTTGTGTCACTTTCTGGACTTCAAATGAAGCCACTTTTAAAAGCTCTCCGGCAGGATGACAGGCGCTAATGCAAATTACCACAATAAAACACCTTAAACAGACACTCACCAGTCCTTCTGCCTGGACGTTTTTTATTATTTTTCCTTCTCGTTCTGATTGTTGGAGTTAAGGACACAGTGTAAGGGTTTATCTTCCTCTCTGCTGGGATTAAAACGCACACATCCGCACGTTTAACTGGGTTTATGTGACGTTTTTAGCTGGTTGTGCTGATGGGAGAGAGCTGCTCTGGTGCAGCACTAGAGGGCACTGCAGTGACTCGCTGGCTCTGACCTCTGCCTGGACGAGGGAGCCAGAGGTCTTGACCCCGTGAAAATACCCCCCCCCCCCTCCCCGCCCCATCCCCCCACCCCCCGTGAACCCACCCTGCCCCATCCATCAGCGGACCCAAAAACAAGGAACCGGGTTTGGTGTTTTGTATTTATCATGAGAGTCTGTGTAGGTACGTCGTGTTTTCTTTCAAAGATAAAATAAATACACAGGCGGTTTAAAACAACACTTCATTCCAGCGTCGGTTGTTGCTGTTGGCGTGTGCAACAGAAATCTGTTAGACATTAGAGTCCTCCTCACCTTTCTGTCTCCCTGGTACACAGGACACTGTGTTCTGCTGACTACACACACACACACACACACACACGCACGCACGCACGCACGCACGCACGCACACACACACACACACACATGCGCGCTGTAATGTCTGATGTGCTCCTTGTTTTTATTTTGGAATCCCGTCGGAGGCCTGCAGTATCAGTGGGTGGGTTTCATGTGGAAGTGCTTAAGGTTTGGAGAGTTAACACCTTGGTGAGCTGCTCACACTCTCACCTGCCGCTGAACAAAGGCAGCTTTGTGGAGACTCTCCTCGAATGTTTTCTTAACATGTTCCAAGCAGTTTGAGCAGGAAACTAAAGTAAACAAGATGTTGCCACGATAAAAACACTTGTAAAAACAGAGCTGAGTGCACTTCGAGACTTTTGTTTTTCAGCCCGAGCTCCACCGGGCACACGGACTTTAACTCTCCTCTGTTCTATAAACAAAAGGGTGAGGCGACGTCAGAACACAATAAATAGTGATAGATTTAAGCAGGCGCGCCCAAATCTAAAGAATGCACGTCTCTGTGTGAATACGTGTGTGGTTTAATAACTGCGTGTAAAAGGACGGTTGCCTTTAAGAATACGCTCTTTTATTTGAACAAAAACACTCGCTGGGCTGCGACTACTTAAGATAACAAACAGTAAGTAAATCTGCTAATTTTCTTTCAAATCAGGCTAAATTGGTCTGTACACCAGCAACGATCACCGTCCAAAGAGAAATGACCTGATGTTCTGACGTCAACAAATTAAGAGACTTAGTGAAAAAACACAAGGAAATTAGCACACATGTCACAATTCGTTCACAGTTGGGACAAACGTGAAACATTGACCAATCCCCACAGAAATTCTGCATTTTTACTAACTAGAGTACACTGGTTTTAGTTAGCGTGGTGGCACCTTCTGCATGCAGGAGGACATCAGGAGGATCCCTCGTGCGTGAACACTGATGTTCACGATTTCAACACCAAAACGGTAAAGTTCTATAACTCACACAACAATATTAGTTATGTTTAGTCAATGTTCTCATGCTTTTGTCCAAAGCCACGTACGGAGGAGCACTGTGGGCCCGTTTCCACTGTTGGAACTTCAGGGTGATTGTTCCGAACTTCCCGGCATCCCTGTGTCTCCACTTCAGCGGGCCGGCCCAAAGGAGCGTTTTCTGGGCCATTTCAGGAACAAATGGGAGTTCCAGATCAGGGGTAGGTACCCAGAATGGCCCGGTAGAGTTGATGGGTGGGACTTGTGATTAACTCACACTGACTGGTTGTAACTCAGTAGGAAATTACATCAGCAGATGCCACCTCTCTGTTCATTGAGCTCCACTGGCTACCGCTAGCAGCACGCATCAAATTCAAATTGCTAACACTAGCATACAAAGTCCGAGATGGTACGGCTCCCATCTACCTGAATCCTCTTGCAAAGGCTTGAGTCTCCGCCCGGCCGCTCCGGTCATCACAGGATCGTCGGCTAGCAGTGTCTACACCACGCTCAGGACAATCTAGACTCTTCTCATGCATCGTTCCACAAATGTGGAATGACCTACCAAGCACTACCAGAACAGGGGCTTCCTTTTCAATTTTCAAGAAACTCCTGAAGACCCTGCTCTTCAGAGAGCACCTTCTTAACTAGCACCCTCCCTGCACCTGTCCCCCCTCTCTACTGTCCACTCCTTGTTCCCTCCTCTCCATGACTGATGTCAAGTTGTTGTTATTGTTGTTGTTGTTAGTCTGAAGGACAACATGCCGATTATCACTTGTAAGTCGCTTTGGACAAAAGCGTCTGCTAAATACATAACAAACTACCGGAATTTGTCAAATTTGAAGAGTTGCAGAAAAAATTCCCACCAAAGAAAGAGTTGCTGGTGAAGCAGAATAGAGGGAAAAGGAAATAAGCAACATTTGCGCTGTTTTGAAATAGTCGTTTACAAACAGTGGAAAATGTGGCGGAAACCCCCCACAGCTCCCTAAGTCACAGGGCACCATCGCAAACACACTTTTACATCACACTGCTGCTCTCCGGAACGGATTCAATGATGCCGTACGTTGACAGAATATTAATATCTGTGGACGCCTTCTGGCACTGACCAGTGACATCACTTACTGCTGAGCCAGTGGCGACTCGCGAGCAGCTGAAATCTTAGTAAAGTCCTGAAAGGGTCTGGGACGACTGAGCCATCCCATCTAAATGTTTCCTCTCCCAGAAGTTTCCAACAACTCATGTATTGGAAACACGGCTATAGAGACGCCTCACAAATGTTTTAAGACACTTAAGTACTCTTTCTGCTGCTTTGTCACCAACAGTTGCGGCCCAGTAAGACTCTGGCTTTAACAACAAAAAGAGTGAAAACTCCCAGCAGCCTTTGAGGCAGGGCCTCCAGCTCCGTTCCGAGTGTTTGCTTTAGAATAATGGAATTGTGTCATATCACGTTTAAAGTTGTGCTAATCCGGGGTGACGGTGAGCCCTTGATCTGCTACCACAACACAGATGTTTCCATCCTCTCCGTAACCATGGCGCTGGTATGTGTTGGATTACCTAGAGCACACCGGGTTGATTAGTAAACCAGAGCTGTGGCTCTAACCAGAGAATAAAACAATAAAACGTGCCAGACTGCACAGAGTTACCCCGCAAAGAGGTTTGACAGCGGCTGATGCCGATATGTGGAAATGTTATAGAAGACGAAAACCATGAAACACGAGGTAAAACGGGAAGCACTCTGCCTGTCCAGTGACAAGGGCAAACACGCCGGGCTGCCACAGATAAACATCCTACCGTTGTTTGTTTGGGAAAAACGGCCCCCGTCACCATGGGAACTGCACTTATCACAGGAATTTGAGGCCCATGCAGTTCCCAGAAGGAGACCCCACCACAGTGCCCTTTTCAAGAGGGGGCTGACCCAGGCTCGGGAATAACAACCAGCTGCACCTGTGGTGCATCTGTGTTGGCAGGGGTCACAAAACATGCAATCGACCCAAAAGGAGGACAAACTGTGACAGAACCGTACACCCGGCAAGGACTTTCACTCACTTGAGGAATGAATGGAAATCATCGAACACGGCCTCACATCCAGGCCACTTGCAGACGCCGTGGCCGTAGAGCGGGTGACTGTTAGGGGAAGGCTCGTCCAGCGTCGACCTGGAAGGGAGATTCAAAGAGAAAGTTAGAATCTGTACCGTGGTGGGAGACAACGGGTCCCTGTGCTGATCCGTGGGCTCCCTGTGAGAGCAGTATTGTGTTTTCACGTAGAAATATTGACTACTAATTGATCTGTGAACTCTGGGCTTTGTGGAGTCAGTTTACCTGTGTGATCATCGCTTGCTCTAGTCTTAAATGAGGGAACTCTTGTTGTGAAAGCCAAACCAAATCAATACGTAATTATTTAGCAGCACTGAGCCGTGCTGGAATTCACTTTGATCAAGATGGCAGGGTGGTGGTGGTGGTGGTGGTGGTGGTGGTGGGGGGGGGGGGGGCTCTGAGAGTTTTCACCACTGCCCGCTGCATCACATCCCACAGCCCACCTGGAGGAGCCTGTAACACAATCTGAAAGCCCCACTTTCACACTGAGCAGAAACTGTAAACATCCCCGCCTGGTATCAATTTATCTCCTGACCAATTCATGTCACCAGGGGCTGACAAGAATGCATCTATGGGGAGCGTATGGCTCGGTACAATCAGTCTAAATAGCAGGAACATCCCTGAAAAACAAACTTTACAACATCTTCCATATGGCGAGAGGCGCAGAACCACAGCTAACCACAATCAGAGCCGAGACAGAGCAGCCTGTGTGGAGGCTGTGTCTGCTAAGAAAGCTAGACAGGCAGCCATATGGACACAGGCACTATACAAGGCACAACTTTCACATACAAGAGCCTGGGGGACTGGCCTATATTGCTACCACCTGTGCTTCTGGCGGCTTGCGAGCACAAAGCTGCTGCCTCTCCTGCAGCGTGAGCCCTGCGCTCTCCGACAGTGGGACAGATAAGGAGATTCATTGCACAACAAACTGTTGTGTTCCCACCAGAGGATACCTCCAGCCTCCAAAATCTCATTCATATGCATGCATTCAATACAAAATTATGTCCATTTGTGCCGTAACACTCCACGGGATTACTTTTAGGACAAAATCCATTTGGTGTCATTTAAAAATGGATCTAAAAACAAATGAGTAAAAAATGAAATTCACCACAGAGCACCGCTTTCACGGGATTGAACAAGCCGACGTTCAGATTAAAATCTCATTGTTATCAATGTTAGTAAAGCTGAACATCAAGCAGAAAATTTTAAAGGTCAGTGCGGGTTTCCTTGTGTTATAATTGCTCGCTTAAGAGTTCGTATTGTTCATAACACGTGATAATTGCATTGCAATTAGGAAGCAGTCGAGCATTCATGAATGCAGTTAGCAGATTTTTTCTCCCTCTTTCAAAAATCTGATTTTTTTCTTCAATTATGAATTATGCATTCACATTAAGACCTCTGTTTTGATACAGCTAATAAATAGATGGCAGCCGACCAATTATAATGAGTTTTTAACAAGGAAACGTGTGGACTGGCGAAGGTGACGATGGGTTTTAATTTAAAGAGATGTCCTTTTTCCTAACTCTTTACAAGGAGGCTTGTTTGTTAATTCTGTATTAAAATGATATTGAAATGTGGAGTGTGCTGGGAATCAGTGAACATGAGTACTGTGAGGAGCTGACGGCTGAAGAGCTCCTTAAACTGTGGTAAACGACTGAATTTATACCAAATGAGCTACATCAGTGAAAAAGGAGACAGGTGAAGACTTCGTAGGGCGTCTCCCTTTTCAGGACATTAAGTTTTTCTTGTATATGTAAAAGCTGTGGTCAGAATCAAGGTTAAAGTTAAAGTCCCATATTTGTCACACACACTCTGTCAGCGGTGAGCTGCGGACACGGCCACGCTCTGGAACTATTTGGTGGTTTAACCCCCCGATCCAACCCCTTAGAGCCGGGTGTCAAGCAGGGAGGCATTGGGTCCCACTTTTAAAGTCTGACCCAACCGGGTCTACCACTAGGCCACTGAGCTGGTTGGGTGTGACCTGGGCTGACGCTAGAGCTGGTTGTTTAAACAAAAACAAAAAAAATAATCTTTTCGTATTTTTATAGTTGGAAAACTAACTCAGTACCATGAGTTACAACAAATAAACCTCTCTTCCTGAATGACCCCCTGTCTGTTGGGTTTGGAGTTTCTGTAAAGGATCACAGTGTAGGGAGACAGTGTAATAAAGACCACTGGATTTGTCTCCTTTCTGCAGACACCTTAAACAACAGTGCATGTTTGTAAACACTAATTAATGATCTTTTCTGTTAAAAGCAAGGACGGCTGGTGACATTTTTTTTGGTGGGGAACAAGTCATTTTTCAGATGCGTTAGCCACATTACCATTCTTATGCATCACGCAACTTGAGCCCAATGGACACGGTACCAGGTCCACAAGCACTTCCAGCAAAAAGTTGTTCCAAAAAACATGCTTCATATTCACCAATATATGCAAACCTAAATGCTAGAATCCACATTTTCTACCTCAAAAACACCCAATCGCATTAGACCGCTAAATGAAATGCAAAACAAAACAATTTCATGAAGTCAAAAGCGTAAATTCAGTTTCACCTTTGCTGGTTTGTGGCCACAATAATCTGTTATAGGTAGCGATGGGTACCGAATTCGGTACTTTTTAAGGTACCGACCGAATTCCATAGTACCGACTGAGCACCGATTCATGCAATTGAAACGGTACCTCGTTTCGGTACCCGTCCTTCATAACGAGAACTTGCCTAGACAGCTGCGCATGCACAAGAGCGTTATGTCGTCGGTCGCTGCGAGCCAGTTGTAAACAGAGCAGCATGGTAGAAAGAACGCACGCTAAAGCTTGGGTCCACTTCACTAAATGTGATGGGTAACTGGGTGATGATGAAACCAGCGACAACGATGTAAGTGAGACATCCTCATCTTAATCTGTTCTGGTAGGTAAATAAAATGTTTAAGATAACGTTAGCTTGATATGTTAGCCTCCGTTCCGCTAATGGTGCGTTCGCTTTCTCCTCAGAACTCCAAATTTCCAACTAGAAGAACATGAACACGCTCTAAAGTTTGGCTTCACTTTACTAAATGCAACGGGTGATTGGGTGAAGATGAAACCAGTGACGATCTAAGTGTGAGGTATCATCATTTTAATCTGCTCCAGCAGGTAAATAAACTGTTTAAGATAACGTAGCTTGATATGTTAGCTTCCATTGCCACCATTGTTATCATCTAATGGTGCGTTTGCTTTCTCCTTGGAAATTCTAACTTCCCAGTAGGAAATATCAAATTAAAAAGGACGGCAAAAGGAATGAAGATACACAGTAAATTTAGTTCACAGTAAAGATGTTTGCTTCAGTTTAATTATCAGCTTATAAAACTACAACGACGATGTTAAAATACAAACAGTTGTATGTTATTTATCGTAATATTTATCAAATATGGTTATATATTGAGAAAAATATATATTTAATTATAAAAGAGAATTAAAATATTAAACACTCAAAAGTATTTAAAATTAGTACCGTTAAGTACCGGTATCGATTCCTAGGTACCGGGAATTAGTACCGAATCGATTCAAATGTCAAAGGTACCCATCCCTAGTTATAGGAAAAATAATCCACTTGGATCTTGTAATCCAATGTCCCAATGTCCCACTGAGCTGATTCCTGACTGTTTTTGGCTTTTTTATTGCCTGGCAATACTGGTACAAGACCAGAAAACCCAAATCTGTGTGAAACGGACTAAAATGCTACACTGTTATTTGTTATTGGCGTTTCAGTGGTGAACACAGAACCGGCTCTGGTTTAGGACTGGAAGCAGTTTGGAGGAAACCCGTTATTGTCAGGTGGGGAGGGGGAGGAACACTCTAATGATCGTGTAACAGCCGTGAGAACACCTTGTCATCAGCTTTTCTTAAAGGAGTGATACCATTAAGGGCCATAAAGAGCTGGTCAGATGGAGAGGGAACCTTCCAGGTGTTTTACTGGAGACACACAGGAGCGACTGCAGATGAATCTGACGGCTGCTCGCCCGTTGTTTTCAAGCTCACTTACTTTGATGGGATGCTTTGGGCCATAAACAAGTCAAGAGCTGTGGCATCCCGTTCTGATGGACTCAATCTATCAGAAAAAGTGGGAAGATTGATGCTCATCATGCTAGGTCAGCGTCTAGCTCAGTGTTGAGGTTTATTCCCTCATGTTCCCCCTCTCCGTCTTTGACTAGCTCCATCCCCCGTTAACACTCTGGATCTTTCCTGGATCCTCTCCTACTCCTGCATGCTTTACCCTAAATGAATTAATTAGCTTTTTTTTTTTGTGGAACACAAATGAAAACCAAGAGAGAGATGGGAGAGCTGTGCCAAATCTGATTATTTATCTCCTTAACAGATTGCTGTGTTACAGTCCCTGAGCTGCTGTTACTGATGGTTGTTGGGAAGTAAAGTGGGCCAAGTGCTTTGTGAGGACCCCCCCCCCCCCCCCCCTTACAGAGCTGATGCAGCTCTGTGTTGGGAATTTGTGTCAGATACAGATCAGGCACATTTGATTTAAATAAGCAAATCGCTGAATAAAGATGACCCGCCTCACTGGGGTATATCTCTATCTGAGCATTGCTTTTCATCAACACGGCCCGACAGATAGCGCGAGTGAGACTCTGGTCATTCCAGGGATGTTACTGAGACAAACAGAAATCCCAGCCTGCCTCACCGGAGTGTTCTTAGCAACAACTAAAAGCAGGGACGCACGCCTGATCTTCGGTGTGTCAAGCCGGCAGTGATTGAATTTCTCCTCCTTCCTTAAGACGGAAGTGCAAAGCCAGAGAGTGATTCTTGTGGATGCACTTAAGGTTTTAGTTGCAGGCGTCGTCGTGCCTGGGCAGATTTTATATGACACATGAAACTAACTACATGGTACTTAGGACCCGCTGTAAACCAATCTGAAGCCAGTCAGGAAAACAGGCCCATCTGCAGAGAGGCTTGTTCCAGTTGCACGACAAAAGGACGTGCTAAACCGCATCAATTAAAAGTTCATTAAGTTCAGCGCTGGGAGGATGAGTGGATGCTCGCTATTTACGCCCGGGCCGGCCCAGCCCATTATCTTCAACCCGATTATTCAAATCCCTGGATTATAACACAGACGTTTTCTTAGAGCACTGCTCAGAATGATCACGCCTACTTCTGTTTTTCTTTCAGTGGAGTCTCTGATTAGAATCACGTCTGCATCACCAGAAGAGGGAAACGCCTCTGAAAGTTGTGTGATTTATGTGTAACAAAAATTAACAGAAGGAAGGAAGTCGCGTGAATCTAAAAGAGCACCATTCAGCACTTGATAGGGATGCTTCGTACTCACTGTGTATCAGCACTGGCTCTTCGTAATTGCGCGTCTGAAAGTCTGTGAAGGTAATCCGCCTCCTCCAACAGATGGGGCGAATGAGAATCACCTGCTCAGTTTTCTGACAGACAGAAGAAACTCGGAGAATATTCAGACCGAGGCTGCCTTCCTCACTTAAGCCTGTGCTAAACTGCTGCTGACATCTTTTTTAATCTCTGACAGTCCACACGAGGCCGAGCGGCTGCCAGCTTCTGCATGACGTCTTCTCAGATGTTTCATGGAGGCTTCAGCTCGAGCTGGCTGCTGCCACTGATGCTCATCTTGTTGTCTTGTTTGCGATGATGTGATGGAGCAAGCCAGTCAATACCCTCCCCAGTGGTATGTCAGAAACCAGACATTTAGCTAGATGCTGAATGAAGAATGAGTAGTCTGAGTTTTAATGCATCCTGCTGTTGGAGCTGTACCTTTAAAACACTCTGAACCAACGCAGGTAGAAGGACTTCAAATAAAAGCCATTTGCAAAGAGACGCCGATTTTCATATTCTCTTTCACCCTCAGATAAACCAGAGAACATCCTCCCGATGCCACGACCCCCCGTCCCTCTCTCCACCAGCAGCCCCCTCTTCACCTCCAGAGGCCTGCTGATTTACTTTGCTAAACATGATTTCATCGGCATGGCTTTCATACCGACACGTAGGTTTTGATCACTGAAACACAAGTCAGATGTTACGCAGTGAGCTCATGGTGCCTGGAGGCTCGCAGTTCAAAGATCAGCTTTTGTGCAAGAAAACAAGCAAATGTGTAAGATGCCAAATTAAATCCTTCCTTAAACACACACACACACACACACACACATACTGCTCTGCCTTACACAGATGACTCATCTATGTTTTGAAAACATGATATAACCAGTATTTGTTTTTCTTTTGCGTTAGAACGGCTCTCTGTTCTTGTTATGCCTCTCTCCTAAACCAGATTTGGATTCCTCAGGTCAACAAATTCCACGCATCTCAGAAAATGTTTTGACGGAGGAAACTAAATGCAAACAGTTCAGGAAATGCCGCTTCGATAAAACTATACCTCAGCCAGCAGTTCCTTTAAGCTACAATGATGTCATTTCATCACTGTGTACGTTTACCCAGATCCTGCTATTGCCCCAACATGCTCACGCCAAATCCCCAGGCGCATCCAAAATAAATCATATCAATCATAAAACCTAACTCTCAACGTTCATTTAAAGGTGATCTGATGTTTTGGTACATTCTTGTGCACTGTTGCAGGATCTTCCGCGATTGAAATCTTAGTTGAATATTTGGGAAATGTACCGAGTTGTGGCCGTGTTTGTGTTTTGTGAGGTTTGATAGCTGTGGTTTCCATCTCAAACTACAGTTTAAAGCAGAGGTACGGCTCATGGTTAGACGGATGTTAGCCACTACCAGTTGTAACTTTATTTTTTTGTTTTCTCAGCTCAATGGGCTGTTGCAGCCATCTTGATTTAGATTGAATCCAAACTTTAATGAGCTGTGGACAATGAAGTTTAATTAACATCCATGCAGTTGCTCATGACATATTCTGCCAACAGACAGAAAGGGTGGACTCAAATGGTTTAAGCAATTAAACAACAGTGTTTATGTTTATTTATTTAGCAGACGCTTTTATCCAAAGCGACATACAATTTATAACCTATAGGGCGTGTTGTGATCTGTGGGGGAAACCGGAGTACCCGGAGGAAACCCACGCAACTCCACGCAGAAAGGCCACAGCCGAGTTTCGAACCTGCAACCTTGCTAATAACTGCGGCACCATGCAGCAAAATTCACTCATTCATTCAGTTAATCCACATGTGGTCTCCAGTATAAAGTAATGCCTTGTGAATCGTTTTCTGCGGAAAAAGAGCGCTCGTGTTTTAGGGGGTTGGAGTTTGCTGAAAGAGCGGGGGAAAATGTCGATATCTGGAGTCTTTCTCATTAACTCTTTCACGGCCATTGACGACAAAAGTCGTCACTTTAAATCTAACCGTTCAATGCCAATGGCAAATTAAGTCGTCATTGGCATTTTTTTTACGGTGTTGGTGTCGGAACGAGCCCCCGCACTGTGAGAACAAACATCCCAGCTGTAAAGCCGATCTTCATCCGCGTACATCACACGTCACGTGATCAGGAAGCAGAACATCCATGTGTTAGGAGATCGTTTTGGGCGGCTGCTGTAAAATGAGTGAGGCGCGAACCTGAAAAGCTTCTGCCGATCACAGTTTGACAACGGATTATGAAAGAACGGATAACGCCCGAAACGCACAGATTCTTCCTGGTGTAAGAGGTGAGTCTCCTCTTTTAGTTTTGGCATTGACATCATCCTAGCGCAAAACGTTCTGTGACTCTTAAAACAACAGTAAAAACGCTGGCAGTGAAGGGCTTTCCGATCAAGAAACGGCTGGCAGTTAATGAGTTAAAATATGTGAAAATCTCACCTCTGATTGGCTAAAAGCAGCATGACTCTTCCACTGCCTTCGTTCACTTTTTTTTCTTGGTTAAAAACTGCAACGCTGATGTTTTAGCTCCACAAGTAACACAACCCTGAATGGGTTGTGCCATGTTGGAGAGTTGCTAACGCTAATGGTTACTAACCCAGATGCTCTGCTTTTTCCTGGATGCTAAAACAACAACAGCCTTCCTCAACAGTCACAAGACAAGATGGGTGAGTCCATGAATGCTAATCTCTCATGTGATGTCGACGAGACTATCTTTTTCTTACCCAAGCATTTCCTCCTCTCTTTCCTCTCTGCGGCCAATGCAAGCGACAGGGTTGAAGAAAATGTTCCCATTCAGCAAGCATGTGCAGCAACACATTTTATAATTTCCACACCACATGAGATTTTAGCTCCATATTTTCTGTTTGCTAGTATCAATCACCCTCGGTGGCCATCTTGAGCGGGGCTAATGCCAAACATTAGTCAGTTGTAGATTTACACCATAAGGATTTGCAAAGAGTTTCAATAAAATCTATTCAGTTGTTATTTTGACATTTTGATAACAGACAAAATAATTAACACACAGGTGAAAACATTAAGGCCAGCCCTCTGTCTTTGTATGGTGGATGATAATTACTGCTAACATGCTGCCAATTTTGGTTGAGTGAACAGAAAAAACTACTTATAACTAGGGCTGGGCGATATGGACTAAAACGTATATCTCAATATCTTTTAGCTGAAGTCCGATATACGATACATATCGACATATCTCGATATTTTTCCTCCTGTGAAATATTTACAAGTTAACTTACTTCAAGCTGCCTTGAGAAATTATAAACATACTGTAAATCAGTAGATTAAATGCATAACAATATATTGATTCTTGTCAACCTTTGACCTTAGTGCCTATTCTCTACCAGTCTGAGTTTGAGTAACACTGTTACAGCTGTCAGCTAACACACACACACACACACACACACACACACACACACACACACACACACACACACACACACACACACACACACACACACACACACACACACATTTGAGAGCTAGAGGTGTATCAAATGTCCCACAGGCACTTTTTAATTATATATTTACAATTAATGTAAAATTATTTAATTGTCATCTAGAGGTGGCCCATATCGTATATTTCTTGTCCAGAGGAGAAAAAAAATCTATCATGTTAAGCTAAATTTATGATATAATTGCATCTACTGAAGATCACATGGATCACGCACCGTGGAGTTATCAGTTATCAGGGCAAACATGGCTGGACTCTAACAGTATTGGCTCAAATCAGCAATTATACTGTAATGACTCAGCCTCTCTGGTTGCTCATTTATCAGTATTATTTTCGGGCTACTGTCGCCGTAACCCACGCCTTACAAACTCTTAACTCTTTCAACAGAATCGCTCATAAGAGAGTATTTACTAGCATAGCAAACCAGAGCGGAAAAAAACGGAACCGGCACAACATTTCTCACCCGTTGAGCTCACCTTCAAAATAAAACGTTGACCCTATAGTTTACTATTCAAACCCTTACAACATGTTTGAGGTAATTTGGCCACTCTGGCTATCCGTAGATGTTTTCTGATTACACAGCGGAGGGAGGGGTTTGGCTTGTCCCTCCGCACAAGCAGGATGGAAAACAGAACTCCACTGGAGTTGAACGTCCCCAAATAATTAGAAACCAGAATGCCAAATGCAAAGTTTAGAGCAGCACATTTACCCAGAGGCTCTCAGATTGAGCAAACTTGTGAGAATACATGTAATGACCACTTAGAGACGGAGCAACATGTCGCTAGCATAGCGGCTAATTGCTAGTATAGCAGTTTGACCAGTTTTATCGATATAAAGATATAAAGTCATCTTATATCTTGTTTGAAAATTATACCGATATTTTAAAAATATCGATATATAGCCCCAGCCCTACTTATAACTTAATGAAACAGTTTAAATTTAAATGTGAGCCCTGTTGGAGTCTTCTGTTCGTTCTATCGACACATAAAATGTGAAATAGAGCTTATGAACAGTGGGCTCACCCTTCTCTTTTGTGGCTCATGTACTGGCCGTTGGTGGAGGCGTGCTGGTTAATGACTGGGTTCTTTGGCGTCGCCGGGGAGGACAGGTCCAGGCCCCGGTGGCCATTGTTGCTGCTGCTGTTGTTGCTATTGTGCTCCTCCTTCACGTGCGTGTTCGTCACCTCCTTCCACAGTTGTTGCAGCTCTGCTGGAATCATGCCTGAGACAAACAAATTGGATAATTAAATCAATTAACAGCTAATCCAACTGTCTTCTTCATCACCTAATTAAATCAAAACGTCTGTAAACAAAGCTGAGTATTAATTAGACAACACTCCACTACAGAGATCTCTACCCCCGACTCTCCCCCTCCCACTCGTTCCTGTGATCTGAAGCATGTTTGTACACACGGATCCCTGGCATTCATGCTAATTTCATGCCCACAGTAAACAATTAACATCCAGACAAGGCATGAAATCAGAATAATCACCATCGCTTTCTCCCGACAACTCAGCTGAGCAGAACGCACACAACCAAAAGTTTACAATGGCGGCAGTAGAAAACATCCCACCCTCGTCTCCTTGAGAAACAGGACCCCAGGGTAATATTCTCCAAAGCGCATTAATGTGCACCGCCTCCAATTGACACAGACGACTTAAACCTCATTTAACGAGTCAAGCACACTGCAGCTCTCATAGGTCTTTGAAAAAAATCCCTTCAAGACATGAGACATTTTTTGAGTGTGTGTGTGTGGTGTGTGTGTGTTTACGCCATAAGTAACAGCCGACACTCGGGCCCAGACTTGGGATTGAGAGGGATAATGCCGTGTTTATGCACCCCACTTTCCCCGTCTGAGAAGCAGAGACTCAGATGGACACACCGGAGATGTCTCCATCTATGGTGTGTCTGTTTTAGAGCCTGAGAGGTCTGCTTTCATGGGACACATATGAGGATAAAAAGATGAAAACTCAAGCTTGAGATTTGGTGCTTTCTGTATTTTCAGAGAAAACGAAGCGCATGTGAAAGCCCGACTTTAGCTGCCTGCTAACCAAACGTAGCATTCATCTGTACGGGGATTCAAACACACCAGAAATTTGAAGGATGGTGAGATAGAAAAACTGGAAAAGAACATTTGTTTAGTGTTACAACTAATTAAACACATCCTGAAACTGAGTTCTGGCAAATGAAAGATTATTTGTGTGTGTTTATCTGGTTGGGCTTGTGGACCCCCCCCCCCACCACCAGCACCATAGATCCCAGTAGAGTTCCTTTCAAGCACCAGATTCTAATCCACTCTGTGCAAAATGCTTAGTCCTAATTTATTCCTGTTGAGGAAAATAACTGTGAGGTGAAGATCTCAATACGATCAGCAAAAATATTTCTAATTTGATAAGCTACTAAAGATTTTAATTATGCTGGTAATAGAGAACATTGGCCTAATGAGGCGGAGGACTCCAGAGAGATGCAGAGGCTAAGAACTGTGAAATGAGTCTGATTGGACTGCTGTAAATTCACACCAGATCGTTTGCATATCAAAGAGCAGGAAATGAATGCAGGACAAATCAATAACCTTTCCACGTTCCAAGGAGCGTCTTTCCTCATTGGGATATCTTCACACGCCGGCTCTGTACTGTCTGCCTGGATTCACCCCCGCTCTCCTCCATGCCTTGATGTGTCCTAATCGAAGCGCACGTCCGTGACAGGCTAAACATGCTTAATGTTGCTGTCTGTGATACAGCATGCTAATCCGATGCTTGTTGATTCCTAGCCGCGTTTTGAACGGTGCTCGTATTGTTTTGCAGGAAGCTTTGAAGCTTTTCTCTTTTCTTCTTCAGACGGTTTGGAAGGAGAAGGTCAATGCAGATGTGAGTGTCCAGCACTCCGACAGCGGCAACAATCGTTTTCCCCCCACTTATTGCTCAGTGACAGTGGGTGATGTATTTTTAGCCAGTTTGCTTGACAGGGCAGCCCACACTGGCTCAATTACCCAGCAGTCCAGGTGACCCCAACCCCTCTGTTTGCTCAGATGAAACCGAGGCGGATTGACTGGTATGATGAGAGGGGTAACGGAGCATGTCTCTTTCTCAATCCGCTCGGGGTTTTATTGCTTTTTGTTTGCACCTCCGCCCTCGCGACTCCACCCTGACCCCTAACCTCTTCAAACCTAGCAACAGCTACGCCTCATGATTCCTCATAAATGACAATAAAATATTATTACACAAATGTCTCGCTGGGGATCACATTTTGTGTCTGGACTGAGTTCCTTTCCATCTGATGACTGCGGGACACGTAATGACATTGATGTGTAAAATCCTTTTCTTAGCTGCTCGGCCTGTCCATCCTTTAAATGCCAGATTGGTTTATCTTTCCTCTTTCCATTTTTCAACACAACTATTCCTCTCATTATGACGGGGAAACACGGACGAGCACTTTAAAAAATGCATGTTGTTGGGACACTTGATTGATCACCGGCCTCACAACTCAATTTTACCTCTGCAGGTAGCTCTGGCACCGAGACAGGCCGAGCTCTTCAACCTTTTCCTGTCCTTGTCCCCGCGTACCCAGGTGACCATGTTCAAGCAAGCAGAAAGTTGATTTAACGTTCATAATGACATCAGTTGCCGGCCATCATCCCCCCAAATAAAAAATGGCCCCCAGTGCTCCGGGCTCTTTAAACCGCGCTGTTACTTTTCACACACGGAGCCGGTACCGTGGGGGGACAGTGACATCGCTATTAGTTTATTGTTCCATCAGACTGGGACCTTTACTGCACCCCTGTTTGTGTTGCCGTAATCACCGGCCTGCTGATACGCACCCCTTAGGTCTGAAATATGTCCTGTCCAAATGCCGCAGGAACTATTACCAGCCGCCCACCGCTGCACGTATCAATCACTGACAGGTCAGCCGCCTCACCCACCGCTGGCCCTGATGTGCCGCTGCTCTGTGAGCACTTCCTGGCTCACCACTTCCTCTGCCTTCACGTTACACACAGATCTGTCTTGTCACTGTCCCACTGGCCTCTCAGACAACTTAAATGATGTTGTACAGCTAGAGGAATTCACTCTCTTTCTGGGTAACCTCCAAGGGTCAGGGTGCATGTGCACACACACACACACACACACACACACCTGAGCAGCGTGAGCTCGAGCAGCCGCTGACTCAACTATCAGGTCAGGAGGACGAAAGGTTTTTCTGTGCTGTTTGGATCGTATTCATATTTATGAGCGCTACATCCTCCCCAAACACATTGTTGTAATTTATAACAGATACCGGCTGGCTGCCTCCAAGACTTTGAACATTAATGTCAAAGGAATTTACAACAAGAGAGACGAATTACACGCCGGCTAGCGTGAGCAATTGTTCTTCATTCAAAGCTGCTATCTAGGAGTTTATACTTGATTAGTGCTATCAATGTTTCTGAAAAGCTCATTTAAACGCATTCCTTCAGCTGTGGCTTCGGCAGAACGATGGCTGTAATTTGTCTTGGCCAGGCTAGCAACAAGGCGAGAGGCTGGTGCAAATCCGAGCTGTAAACAGCAGAACAAACACCCCTGGTTTGATGATTACTTATCTGTTATTGGAGGCCTTTCTGTTGCTTTCATTTTCTCAGCCCATAAAAACTGGACACAGCTGATTGCATGCATTAACAGTGGCCTTTTCCAATAATTGTACTGATATCTACATGTTTTAAATGGGAGGAATAAAATCATCAGCTAAAAAGTCACAGCGATTTACTGCTCCCAAGTTCGAGTCCACGATCAGTGAGACGCAAACGGAGCAGATCGGCTCATCACTTCTGACCAACAGCAAGCTGAATATTGCAGATTAGATCTGAGCACCACGGGGCCCGGCCCGCTGATGCATGAAAGAGTTTAGTGATGTGGAAAGCAGAAAGGTCATCAATAACTTCAAACAGTAGAGCAGAAAATGTGTAGGATAAGAGGACAGAGCAGGGGCCTGGAGCTCTAACCTGAGTGCTGTAACAGCTGTCGGGTTAACTAACCAGGTTTACGTGTCACCACCACAATAAAACACCTACACACGTGATCCCGGAGAGAGTAAACCTGTCGTTTGGTTCGATTACAGACGCAACGGGAGATTTCTTTCACCTTAAAAAGGCTCCAAACAGTTTAAAACTATCTTCATGTTTTGTTTTTCTGTTTAACTCCTGAAGACGTTAGAGGAGCGGCTCGAGTTATTTGTTGTGCTCTGATGACCTAATATGGTACCCGTCGTAGCCCTTTGAAGAGCCTCAGTTTGGAGAAGAATAGATTATATCAGATCTGGTCTCAACAGGGCCGCTATGAAATGGTCTTAAAATCTTTGTCATGCCACAGACGACATATTTAATGATCATTCCTTCAGAATGATCAAGAAACTGAAGGAATGTCTTCAGTCCATTTTCATGTAACCGTTATAGAGGGGAGCCACAGTCAGGGCAATAAAACTAACAACGCCCGTGAGGTTAGAGATGTCTTAAAGAGCAAGTCAACCCCTACCAGAGTCCAACTCCACTTCCGCTTCATGTTTGAAAAATGCAACACATGCTGTTGCCTGGCAGACTGAGAGGGCGGAGCCGCTAACAAATACACACACACTCAGGCTCACGACAGCATTGTGACATCATAATGTACCAGTTTACATCACAGCATACCTCTTAGCCAATAGCGGTGGCAGATTTAAATTAAAATACAGTGCAGTTTTTACCTGACAACGGCACAACACTGCCAGTTTTAGGCAGAATATTTAAATTTTAACTAAGATGCACTGAAGTGCCAAATTATTGACGACACGTGTCTGCATCACGATTAGACACTCGTTTATTTAGTTTATCAGCAAAAAAAAGTTTATTTGGGGGTGACTTGCTCTTTAAGTTGACACTGCTGTCATTATACTAACAGCTCCATTTTCAGACCTGTTAATATTAATATTGTTTCATATTTCAGAACAAGCATGGAGTTGAGGGATAACATGTGTGATTTATGATGTAAACAGAATATTATGAGGATAGAGAACATCTCCTAACTGAGGTGGTTCAGAGAGCTCACAGCCCTTTTCCAGATTTGAACCGTCACAGTGAGTCTTAGAGCGCCTGCAGCTAAACCGCTAACCTGCGGTAAGAAGTAGTAAAAGGACGGTAAAACGAGGCGTCTCGGGGGAATCGGATGCTAATCCTGAATAAACAGGATGTTCTGAGCCTGTTGTGAAATCCATCAAAAGTACCTGGCCTTATCGCTCTTATAATGCTTTACTCACGGGGTGTGCTTGTCAGACACACACACACACACACAACAGCAGCGCCCCACGCCTCTGCCCATAGCAATCATCTGCAGGCGGATGACTGATTTCACAGCCAGTCCAAACAATAACAGCACTGTACAAACTCTGTTTGTGTTTGCGTATTACCCAAGAGCTGCACCCCCAACCCTCCTGTTTTTATCTTGTTATTTCAAAACTGTTTGTTTTAGCTGGGAATGAATGGTCAATGTCATGCTCTTAAACCCTTATGACGGCGTCTTTGTCACAAGGAGGCCACTCCTTCACAAAACATCAGAGGGTAAATAAAGAAATAAACTTCTTGGCCAAACAGAGCGGGCTGCCTTTCCAGTAACAGGCGGCGTCACAAAGACAAGTTCACCGGCAGTTTAGCAACAATAGATACAGTCTCCTTCCAGGCTAGAGGAGAATGCTGCTGGGATGTCAGCCACACACACACACACACACACACACACGGTTTTGTAGAGTATCTAACATGCAGTAGAGTAAATTAGCTGCTAGCTAACTAAAGCTTCGCTGTGTCCCGAGTCCCTGAAACACAGACAGCTTGTGACTACACACAGAAGTCATGCATTGTTCTCTTTGTTGAGCAAATTTCCACAGAAAGGAAGCACCAGTGGCGGCTCGTCCACCTGCGCGTCACCAGTGGCGGCTCGTCCACCTGCGCGTCACAGACTCGCTACAGAGCGGAACGTTGTGTTTCAGCTAAGTGTTTAAAGCTGTATAACGAATGCTGTTTGGTTTTTCTTAACTCATTCACTGCCAATGACGACTAAAGTGAGAGAACAAACATCTCAGCCCTAAAGCCGATCTTCATCCGCATACGTCACAGATCACATGATCAGGAAGCAACACATCCATGTGTTTGGAGATCGTTTTGGGCCGTTCCTGTAAAAAAAGTGAGGCGCAAACCAGAAATGCGTCTGCCGATCACAATTCGATAACGGATTATGAAAGAACGGATAACGCTCGAAACACGCGGATTCTTCCTGATGTAAGAGGTGAGTCTCCTCTTTGTTTTGGTTGTTTTGGCATCGACATCATGCTAGCGCGCAACGTTCTGTGACTCTTAAAAAAACAGTAAAAACGGTGAGAGACGCTGGCAGCGAATGAGTTAAGCTGCATAGTTTCAGTCAGAAGATCAGCAGAAAATCTAATGTACAGATTTTTATTTTATATCTTTAAATGGCGCAGATTAAAGTCTTTACAGACCTCTAGAGTCGCTTTTGTCATGAAGGCAGAAGTCATGTTCTACCCAGCAGCAGAGCAAATCTTCGGTGACACAAACAGAATTAGAATAAAGGAAACTTAAATCTCTGGTTCACTGGTTCAGGCTCCTGATAAACAACTGATCTCCAGAAAATTATAGGTAGCAGCTCATTTCACTGTCAAAGAAAAGATAACACACACATGGCGTGGACATCGGAACGAGCCCCCGCGCTGAGAGAACAAACATCTCAGCTCTGAAGCCGATCTTCGTCCGCGTACGTCACACGTCACGTGATCAGGAAGCAGAAAATCCATGTGTTAGGAGATCGTTTTGGGCCGCTGCTGTAAAAAAAAGTGAGGCGCGAACCGGAAAAGCTTCTGCCGATCACAATTCAACAATGGATTATGAAAGAACGGATAACGCTCGATACACGCGGATTCTTCCTGATGTAAGAGGTGAGTCTCCGCTTTGTTTTGGTTGTTTCGGCGTCGACATCATCCTAGCGCGCAACGTTCTGTGACTCTTAAAAACACAGTAAAAACGGCGAGAAACGCTGGCAGCGAACGAGTTAAAGGAGACCACTGAGTCCACTGATCTCAGGCTCAGGGGGAGAGAGTTCCAGAGTCTGGGGGCCACAGCAGCAAATGATCTGTCACCTTTGGTCTTTAGCCTGGTGCTGCACAACCAGTAGGCCTTGGTCACTGGACCTCAGGGATCTTAATACAAGGTATTAAAAGCAGCAGTGATAAAATGTGTCACACGACTTAGCCAGGGCTTTTCAGAGGCTGAAACGTGTCGAGCCCTGCTCGAGGGGAGTTATGGATGTGAGTTCTGCAGGCCGGTGCGAGGTACTGACCCTGAGTGAGGGAGTGCAGCGGCAGGCCGGCCTGTCCTGGCTGGATGGTGAGAAGCCCTTGTCTCTGAAGGTTGAGCAGGTGTTGCTGCTGGACCTGCTGTACCTGCTGGACCTGAAGCTGGAAGGCCAACTGCTGGGCTGAAACCTGCTGCTGGTGATGCACGCACACACACACACGCACACACACGCACACGCACACACACACACACACACACGCACACACACACGCACACACACACACACACACAGCTGAATGTTAGATTTGAAACTACAATCCTGAGCCTTAAAATAAAGGATGTTCTGTTTTGATGCGAATGCACACAGTGAAGCAACGCAACTTCCATGAATTCCACCTTAAGTGAGGGTTTGTGCGAGCCGCCTTAAGACAGGTAGACTGCACGTCTCTGCCTCTCCCTGTTAATTAACACCAGTCGGGAGGTAAACGACAAACAACGAAACAACATAGTTAATCATTCATAATAAGAGCCACAGGAATTTAATTACAGCCATTCATAATTCAGCAAACAACGTGTGACTGAATCAAAGTGCTTAATAACCACCCTAGAAAGTCCCAACTCTCCTAGGCATGGCGCTGAGCTCGGGGATGCACGACCCCCCCCCCCCCCCCCCCCCCCAGCCAGCGCTGCAAGCTGTGTTCAATCACACGCCGGAGAGATCGCCGCTCGCTGCGGCTCGCTGCGCTACAGCTGTTTCACTAAATCTGGCGTGTCATCCCCAACACTTTGGGTTGGGGGGGGGCTGTTTTGCTCCAAAACGCTTTCATGGTTTAAAAATGTGATTTGAAAAGAGAGAGGAGGGGAATGAAAAAGGCAAGATAGAATAATAAATAGAAGGAAATTATCTAATATCCCCAATGTCCTGTGTGTGAAAACAAATGAGATCGTGTTTAGATAACGGGGGCACCGAGGGGAGAGATGGATGACCCTTTCACCTGCTCATCAGTCCCACAATGACACTTAAAAGAGCAGAAAAAGATTCGGCGTTTTCTGACTGATGAAGACAAAACAAGGCTGGCGGAGCCTCAACAGGATGCTGGCTGTGTTTATGAGTACACAAGGCCAGTTGTCAGGCTGGAGGAGGAGAGGACGGGGCACTAAAAGCATTGCAGGGGCTGCCAAGTGTGCACCGCGCCCTTTTACCAAACACAGGATACACCACTTTGTTTACTTCTCACAATCGAGGGCATTCAAAAAAGGTCTGGGTGCAGCGTGGCAGTCAGGTCACTCGCTGGCGGTCCTGAAGCAGTCAGATAAAATGGGTCCTCCCCCCCTCTGCTAACCCCTGTTTGGCATGTCAAAAGGCTCCAGCGGCGCTCCTCTCCCTTCCTCTACCTCCCTTCTCACCCACACTCAGCCTTCTGCTCCTGCGCCGACTAAAAATAAAGCTCTGGGCAGAGCGGCTCCATTACAGCTCATCTCATCGGATCAATCGGGGGAGGGCGGCCGAGGGTCAGCGCCGAACCGTGGCTGGATTCATTCCGGATTTGTTGTGAGACGCAGCTCCAAACAAGGAGGGAGAAGGGTTTGAAGGTGGCCTGGGATCCTCTGATCTCTCCTGTCTCTGGAAGCTGGTTGCTTCTTTTCTACTTGGCGTGGCTGTGAGAGAAGTTTCTCGTGTCTTTAGTAGTTCTTTGTTCCCCAGCTCCTCCCTGACAGCCTCAGATAAAGATAATGGTGCTACGGGGGCGGGAGATCACAAGGAACAATGTCTTTCATCAAAACGCTAAATAAATAGAGGGTGGCTTTTCAGAAAAAAAAGAAAAGTAAAGAAGAAAGAAACCCCGGCACTGCTACATGAATTTAACCCTCTCCCCTTCGCGGCTTTCCCCCTCGTCGTTCCGTCAGCTGACAGCGGCTCCTGTGCGCTCCCAGCATGCACACGCATTAACCCCCCCCCCCCCAGACCCAATAGACCAAATAAGAGGTTAACAAGAAGTGGCACAAGGGAGAGAAAAATACAGCTCCTGACAGATGATGAGAGTGGCAGTGGCAGGCCTTTATTGTCGAGCTTCACATATAAAGTTAAAGATCTTTGAAAAACTAAATTTTGATGTCTTTAAAATAAAAGAGGCACAAAGCAACAACAGGGGGTTATTGTCTGGCAGCCACAGGGGAGTCGCTGCATCATTCTTATTCTGTCTTTTGATGGCTGCTGGAAAGTGAAAAGGAGAGCGCGCGACGGGGAGAGAGAGAGAGAGAGAGAACTGCAGCAGAAGGGGAGAGCCTCTTGAGGCTGCATCTACTTCCTGTGATCATACATAATGTGCTTAAAAAGTACCTTTTCTGCCTCTTTTATTCTCATGCAACTGATCAATGCCCCCCCGCCCCCACCCCGTCTGCATCAGATGCGACTCGGTGACAGGCCCTATCTGAGGCAGAGGAGCTCTGCTGTCACGTTGATTTATGGGAGCATCACGCCACAACTTGTCCAAGCTGAAGCCCGCGCTTCATTAATTAGGGAGCTCTAACTTTGAAGTTGTGCGTTTGGACCGTGTGCGTGAGCGGAGGGGCGCGTGCGCCTGCTTTTAACGTTCAGCTTAATTTCCCCGTGCCCTTCTTTACTCTCCAAACATGGAACTCAACGGGGACGGGAGCAAAAAAAAATCCACAGCGAGTCTTTGAACTTGTCCTGGCCGTGCAGTAGCGATTTGCTTTGTCCGCAGCGACGCCTGTATCCGCCCGTCATTAACACGCATTAAGCCGCCGCCTATGAGCGAGCCCCGCTGTGCTGCGGGGAGCCGAGCAGGAAAAATCAAGACGGAAAGAGAGGCGGGCAACAAAGCTGGGAGTGCTCTCTGCGCTGATATCTCACAATTACACGCCTCGGTTTCCTCTGCTACTTCCATGTTAATCACCAAGAAAAGCCTCTCAGACTCGTGCGCCGGTGTCTTTGCCGCCTCCTCTCCGACGTTCTGCTCTTCATTACCAAAAACACATCACGCGGTAAACATGGCAGAAACATTACGGTCTTCTTTATAGAGTGGTATCAGTCAGTAGCTAACATTTAGCCAGCAGGTCTGACATGCTAATCAGAAACACGAGTGCACTTGATCACCCCCTCACCATCCCACCCCACCCCAGCCCGTGCTTTAACCACAGCCTGAAAGCAGATGGAGCTGAGGGAGGGAGCGCGCCGAGTCTGGCCGACGTTGGCGGTGGGAGTGATGTCAGCCTACCTCTTTACTCTGCTTGCTGCCTGCATGCTGCTGCTGCTGCTGGAGGAGCTGGAGGTGGAGCGTTTCCTGCTGCTTCTTGTAGAACTCTTGAAGTTGCTGCTGCAGAAGAGACAAGAAGGTGACAAATGAGTTGGGAGTTTGACAGTGGCAGATCCTCGGCAGCCATGTGTGTGGGAACTTCTCCGAGGCTTAGAAACCTCAGAACGGCAGTTCAAAGTACTTTCATCCCGGAGGATTTGCAGAGCGTTTGAAACGTGATATTCACCTCTGGAAAAAGCGTAAGCGCGCTGACGGCGCGACTGCTGCACGTTACCTGCTGTAACATGAGGGCCTGCTGCTGCTGGAGGAGAACCTGGAGCTGCTGAGGGCTCAGGACCTGCTGCTGGAGGATCTGCTGCATTTGCTGTGGAGTTATCACCTGCGGTGTCATCATAGCCACTGACACTGGAACCTGGTCCAAACACAGGTTTCGCAGCGTTAGGCAGACACCGTCAAGATTTATTAACAGAAACAAAACTTTAGTTTTCTGAAAGCTTAAACGTTGTAAAAAATAAGTTTAGTAAATTAAATTCATCAGGAGTAAACAATATAATCTCTAATTCTATTAACTAAACAGTAAACACACAGAGAGACACAGAACTGAGAGAAAATATGCAAATCAGACTGAACTAGAAACAATTTCCGCCATTAGAGCAGATTTTACATGAATGTTGTGAAATTGTTCTTCTCACTATTTAGTCTCTCAGAATGATCCGACGCATCAGGAACCAGACGCCTGCAACGACCGCTCGCACAGACGCGAGGAGAGGAAAACTCCTGCTAAACATTTTGGAAACGCTCTTGAGAGTCTCCCAGTGAGACTCCGGCTGAGGCGACTGGATCCCCTCTACGAGACCCAGACCAGTGGATGAACCGGAAACACCTAAACCTCCAGACTCGCTGCTAACGTCCCTCCCATCCTGTTGTTGGTATGGAACGTGTCAAACCTGAGGACATGGCTACACGTAGGTCCTGTAAGAACATCTCATTAGAGATGCTGTCAGCAGCGATCTGCTGTTGTGAGGATCTAGAGAGAGCCCGAGGAGGAGGAGTCAGGCTGAAGAACACACAGGCCTCTAACTAACTCTCGCAGAAAGGTGTGAGTGCACGGCTCCTCCGAACGACTGATTTGTGGTGACACTGAGAGGGGCCCGTAGTTGTCAGTGTGCTTTAATTGCTCCGGCGACGCGCGGGAGTCGCTGCGTCTGGATGCTGCCACTAAAAGCTGCTTTCCTCGGCGTTTGTGTGACAAACTGCAACTTTTAGACGCTGCTGGTTACTTGTTGTGTCAATGAATCTGTGCAGTAACAAAAACACACATCAGAGAGGACATAAATGAGTATAAAGTGTGTGTGTGTGTGGGCTGTCACACGCTGATAGAGGAGACATAACGTGACAGCTCATCTTCAACAACTATACGACCATTTCAGAGCTAATGACAGCATTTGAGTTTTTCATGCATTTCTGAATGTAATTTAGCGGTTTAAGACACCCCCCCCCACACACACACACACACACAGACACACACCCGCACACACACACACACACACACACACACACACACACACACACACACACACACACACACACACACACACCCTTCATGCACATAACCTTAGTCATTTTTCCGCTGCAGCATTAAACAAAATCAAAGCTCGGCTGTAACGAGCAGCTCGTAGTGAACGGGCAGGACTACCGAGCAGGACGGAGCAGCTTTGATGCTCTCCTTTAACTTCACTTTCAACCACAGGAGAACGAAGGAGGCTCAGGACTCAGGACCGGCTCCACGTTTCTCATTTCCAGCACCAAGGGGAAGGGGCGCGGGGAGCAGAACGCAATACTAATTACCTCTTGTGTTAATACGCGGCTCATCTTTGCTTTTGCACTGACGCGTCCTGTCGTTTGCAAAGCCCCGGCCTCCCGTCCCCATCTCTAAAGGCTCTTAAAAATGATTTTATTTGACAGGAATCACTAATTTTGATGAACTATTCTGAAGGTCGTCCTTGTGCTGGCGCATATAGTCCACATCTAAACATACCGTGCACAGAGAAGATAAATAATACCTGTGGGAGTCCTTTAGTGCACGTTTGAATCCACGGCGTCTATTTTCTGCTGCCCTGTAAATGCTCTGCATTCGTCTCACTTTGCAGCTTACGATCTCTGTTTTTACCACACAGCGCAGGAGAGCAAACTTTTATTTAACACGCTGGTTTAGATCCTAACAGAGGATCAATAGGTTAGACTTTTTCACTAGACGATGCATCCCATCAGGGTTTTACACGGTGTCCAGTCAGGAGCATCTGGCGCTCTGTAACTACAGCAAGAGCCTATTACAGACCCTCCTTTTATTACCCATTACTACTGAGGTCATTAGCTGCAAGAGGGATTGTGTGCTTCTTCACCTATTGATCAGTGTAACTACTACATTTAATCCTGGGCAGGAGGAGTGAAAATCTGACTAAAACAGGCTCCTGTTGAGTGGAGGGGCGGGAGGAGCACCGTAACTGAAAAATATTACTCGGCCGCCGTATCGCACTAATTTAACGCTAACACAGGACCGCCTGTCGCCATTTAGAGCACTCCCGTATGATGCCCCGCCGTATCTCCTGGATAACATCCTGACTCCAGACGATCCACAGGAATACATCACCATCTAAAAATAGTCTGAAACGGGACTCGGAGCGGGCTAATAACTGGAGGGATCCACTAAGCTCAGCTCTAATTTGCTCTCCTGATGTGAGGGTGTGAAAAAGAGGACATTGTGAGGATGCCAGAAATAGCTGACGTTTATGAATTTCATGAAGGTGTGGTGCTCTCCAGGTGCCTTCGCGTACATAAACATCCAAACCTGGAACGTTCTCACACAGCTGCAGCGTGACTGCAGGCAAAATCCTGTACCAGCACAGGCCTGCTGGCCGAACACACACACACACACACACACACACACACACACACACACACACACACACACACACACACACACACACTAAACTGTAGCATGTCAGAAGTCACAGCCCGTACCGTGCTGCAGACATGGAGCTAAATCATTTTATACTCGGATTATTAAATAAATTTAAAACTTTTTTTAATTATTTCTACTTAAAACAACAATAATCCCAGATTAAATCCTTCTGTTTTCTACACCGGCTCCGGATGCGCACTTATCATTTACACACCTGCAGCTTCTACTTGACCCAAAGAAAAAACGCTAAATATTACAGCGGGATTAAGAAAACACACTTTTTCCATCTGAACATGCCAGGAGTCTTTGATTCAGTGTTAACGAAGACGACTCTAGACCATCACAAGTCAGAATCCTGGTGCAAAGCGAGTGACGACGAGTCGCGGTGCTCGCAGCTGGACGGTTAGGAGGAAGACACGGGGAGGTGAATCTCACCCCTTCACAGGCTGGAGAGATGCAGCAGGGCTGACGGAGGAAAAAAGAATAAAGGGAATTATCAAATTTTCATTTCTGCTCCCTGGGGTAGTGTTGTTTTTTTGGGGGGGGGCATCAAATGGAATGAAGAAGTAAAAAGAAAGAAAAAAAAGCCCAGGAGAAATCACCGCTCCTGGTCCGTTTGATGCTTTTTATTTCACCTTGGCCTACCAGGGCGCAAGGAAACCACTTCCCATCCCGACTATGATCTCCTGCATGAAAACGCTGCAGAAATGATGATTTCACGGGAGCCATTGTATTTAAGTGATGTGTGAACATAATTAGGCGCTCATGAGACCGGAAGGACTAATTCCACGTTATCCATTCAGGTTGATTGAAATCTCTCAAGTGGAGAGCATTTTCCTCCCTCGGAAAAACGAAGCCATGTATTCACGTTAACAGCTTTTACATCTAATAATAACAGAAATATTAACATGTTTCCAAACAGGATCATTAAAATGATCCATCCATTTACAGCCTTTAATCCCACACTTCTTCAAGCTGCTGTAATTCCGTTCTGATCATCCACAATCAAGCTGTTTTAAAAATATTTACAGCGAACATAAACAGGCTAATCACAGCCACATTTGTAGCTCACACACCAGACTCTGGATTTGGAGTGCATGCAGGCAAATTATCTGCCGCAACTGTAAAAACAAAAGTTAAAATTACATTTTAATTAAGTCGTGGATTACAAACAAACAGGTTTTTGCCGGAGCGCGACCCCGAGTCGGGTTTAAACTAACAAACGTAACAGAGATGCGAGCGACGCGCTCACCCCAACGATAACAGCTGAGCTCAGACCTGGACGCTGTTTCCCACAGCGGAGGCAGCCGGCGCTGCAGGTGAGCACTGCTGAGGGACAGCACACACACTCACGCACACACACACGCACGAAAACACACATGCACATACATACACACACGCACACACACACATGCACGAAAACACACATGCATATACACACACACACTCACACACACACACACACACACACACACACACGAAAACACACATGCATATACACACACTCACGCACACACACATGCACGAAAACACACATGCACATACACACACACACGCACACACACACGAAAACACACATGCATATACACACACTCACGCACACACACATGCACGAAAACACACATGCACATACACACACACACGCACACACACATGCACGAAAACACACATGCATATACACACACACCTGTACACACATGTACGCACACACGAGATGAAATGCATACAAACACAATACACACAAACACACACATGCATATGCACACACACACACATGCGCTCGCACACACAAACTCACACACATGCAAATACACACGCACACACACACGCGGATACAAACGCACCCACAGCACTCTGACTAACGAGGCTTAAGAGGAGGAAACATTTGTATTTTACTGTAATTAAAGAGAAAACATTCCAGCCATGATATAAAAGTAGCCGTCTTACATCCTTTAGAGAATTTAAAAAGTGACAGAAGCCTTTCTGTCCTGGACCTCCGCTAACGTCTTTCACAGCGAGTTCACAAACGACTGCTCTGCCACACACCGGCGTTCGTTGCCTTCACCTTTTCTGGACGGCGTCTCAGGATCACTGAAGGTGTAATCTGCGTGGCCGCTCACCCGCTGGCAGCGGCATCAGCGTTTTCACAGGCGTCATTTGAGATTTAATTAAGATCACAGCCTCCAAAATCCCCCTTTTAAATGAAACTAGAGGAAAGACAACGGCTGACACGTCCCCAGCCAGATAGTTTCTATTCTCTCCACAACAGAAACACAAAGCTAATCCCTGTTTCCATGACGGCAGACAAGAGGGACACAAGTTCTCTGTTGCTCCTTGACTCTTCTAATGTTTGTGTTATGTGATTCATGTAAACTGCATCGCTAACCTGTCTGTGTCAGCAGCCGGTTTCCATAATCCTCCCTCACTTTCTCAGAGCAACCTGTCCATAACCTGCGCTGTGACTAAGACCGGTGATGGAAACCCCTTTTCCACCACGCCGTGTAATCTCACCGTCATCTCAACATCTCCGCCTTTACAAACACGTGCCATCTGAAGTGTGGAGGCAATCTTGCTGTCTGAAACACACACTCTCACGACCTCTTAATGGAAAAGAGCACGAGTCACTTTCAGGTAAAAACAGGTTCAGGTCGGTGGGACCGACCACTGTATCAGAACCATTCCTGCTGCCCCAGCGTCCCTGCAGAGGACATCCCAGCCAGAGGCTCTGCGGGCTACCCCCCACCCCTCTGTGGGTACACAGCTAATATCTGCTTGCCTATGTCAATGTTTAGAAATGACAGGTGCTGGCAGCCCCTCGCCTAGACAGGCCACTGCACAAATACGGTTCCTGCCTGAAAGGGCTAATGCACTACTAATGAACAATAAATCAGCTTTGATTACAAACTGTCAACCCAATCAGCTCGCACTCCAGCTCTCCCGAACTGCGAGCCTCAGCTGCACAGCTGTACGGCATTACGGCGCACGCCGCCTCGGCTCCGCTCTGCTCCTCTACATCCATCCGACCGGCTGCTGCACCTCTCTTTAATCACTGATGCAAGGAGAAGAAATGTTGCAAACAGATAAATGAACAAGTTTTTGTCACCAACAAAAATACTTTACGCTATTAAACAAAAAGCAAGAAAATTCAGCGCCAAATAAGATAATGTCACCTAAAATACCCCTGTTGTAATTATTATAGACGACACACACAAGCCCACGAAGTCAAACACACACTCGCTCGTCAACAGAGACATTAGCGATGACATCTGGAGTGACAACTTGGTTTGTGTCAAATATAGAGCTGTCCTCGTTATCCCTGACACCAGGAGAGTGAGACTGGTCCAGATGTTAGCCTGAGAGCAGGAAAACCTGACCAGCAGTCTAAAAAAACATACAAACATCACAAAGTCCAAACAAAAATTCAAATACATTTAAATAAATGAGTGGCTTTACTGTGAGAACAGGAGAGCAAACACTGTTTTAAAACGGGGTAAAACGGAGAGGAACCTGCTTCCTGTTTTCTAAGAACTTTTCATAAATCAAACAGCACGAGTACAGCACCAGATCCTGTTGAACTGGTTAGCTCACGTCAGCAAAGTAAATAAAACTAATCAAACAGTGCGAAACAGCCTGAGAAACCTTTATAGAAATGATCAGACACAATGTAAAACAACAGATTAAGAGTCAAAAGACACATTTCTGTCAGCAAGCAGCTCAGTAAACAAGTAAACAACAACAACTAATGAAGTGTTTTGACAGCCAGAGCATCCAGATACGTGACGTGATGAAGTGTAATAATATCTCTTATCGGGTTTTTCTCTAATCAGAGAGGGACAGTAACCCGTCAGAGTCTGAATGACAAAGTAAACCCAGCAGAACTCCTCGCCTTATACAAAAATAACCAATTACAATGAGAGAACATCAGCGACAGGCAGACAATAAACCTCCTTTCCTCCCTTTTCCCTGGTCAAATTAAATTGTCAAGTGTTTTTTTTTCCTCCGTACACAAGAAAGCTGACAAAATCATAGAAATCAATCATATTGACAAACCTGACAAACTCCATTTAGCTGGCAGGGTAAACAGAGTGCCGGGCCACGCGGTGCGGAGTGAAGCAGAGCGGAGAGGCGAGGGGAAGAGAGAGAGAGAGAGAGAGAGAGCGAGCGAGTGAGTGATAGGAGGAGAGAGAGGGAGAGGGAGAGAGAGTGGGAGGCTGAGAGGAGGCTCTGCTGTGCCGTGCTGCCGAGACTCCAACCTTCCTCAGGATACGGACAGATTGCATGCGCGAGGTTGCTCCCCGGCTGACAAGATACAAAACTATCCAATCAACCACGCCCTTCTCCACCAATCACAACCAGCCGTCTAAACATAATCAATTCAAACGGGGCCACACAAAAGGGAACTGCTGGGCTGCAGGTGAAACCGAGCCTTTGTGAGGGGCCCCTTTAACAAAAAAAAAAAAAAAAAAAGGGGGGGGGGGGGGGGTTCAGTTGCCGGCTGTTAACCCTTTGACCCATGCCGGGACTCTGGCCGTGCCACTCAAACAATAGAAGTTCAAAGAAAAAAGGCTTTTAATTAAACAACAGATGAGTTAACACAAAAAGACAGAAGTGTTCCCACCATCAGCCTTGTTTTTGCTGCTGTTTACGCCGCCGCCACTACATTTTAATGCTGGAAAAAAACAACAACACTTTGTTTTCCAAGACACGCTGGGTCTTTATAATAAATAAAGAGTTTATAGGAACAGTGTGTTTTGCCTAGTGTTTACTCCGGAGGTGATGTTTACACAGAAAGCGCTACGATCTGCAGCTAACTTCCTGTTGAGAGCATCCAGTCAGAAAAAGACCCACAGCAGTTTTTACCCTGCACCGTGCCTTCAGGAGAGCTTCAACCTCTTCTGTTAACCGCGAGCATTACACCAGCTA